>NC_051215.1:13009500-13094760 GCF_015220715.1 Pygocentrus nattereri
ACACGGACAGAGAGAGAGAGAGAGAGAGAGAGAGAGAGAGAGAGAGACGGACAGAGAGAGAGAGAGAGACGGACAGAGAGAGAGAGAGAGACGGACAGAGAGAGAGACAGAGACAGACAAACAGAGAGAGACAGGGACAGAGAGACAGACGGGCAGAGAGACGGACACAGAGAGAGAGACGGGCAGAGAGAGAGAGAGAGAGAGAGAGAGACGGACACAGAGAGAGAGAGAGAGAGAGAGAGAGAGAGAGAGAGACGGACAGAGAGAGAGAGAGAGAGAGAGAGAGAGAGAGAGAGAGAGAGACGGACAGAGAGAGAGACAGAGACAGACAAACAGAGAGACAGGGACAGAGAGACAGACGGGCAGAGAGACGGACACAGAGAGAGAGACGGGCAGAGAGAGAGAGAGAGAGAGAGAGAGAGAGACGGACAGAGAGAGAGAGAGAGAGAGAGAGAGAGAGAGAGAGAGAGAGAGAGAGAGAGACGGACAGAGAGAGAGAGAGAGAGAGACGGACAGAGAGAGAGAGAGACGGACAGAGAGAGAGAGAGAGAGACGGACAGAGAGAGAGAGAGAGAGACGGGCAGAGAGAGAGAGAGAGAGAGAGAGAGAGAGAGACGGACAGAGAGAGAGAGAGAGAGAGAGAGAGAGAGAGAGAGAGAGAGAGAGACGGACAGAGAGAGAGAGAGAGAGAGACGGACAGAGAGAGAGAGAGAGAGACGGACAGAGAGAGAGAGAGAGAGACGGACAGAGAGAGAGAGACGGACAGAGAGAGAGAGAGAGAGACGGACAGAGAGAGAGAGAGAGAGAGACGGACAGAGAGAGACGGACAGAGAGAGAGACAGAGACAGACAAACAGAGAGAGACAGGGACAGAGAGACAGACGGGCAGAGAGACGGACACAGAGAGAGAGACGGGCAGAGAGAGAGACTGGCAGAGAGACGGACAGAGAGAGAGACTGGCAGAGAGATGGACAGAGAGAGAGACGGGCAGAGAGACGACAGAGAGAGAGAGAGACGGGCAGAGAGACGGACAGAGAGAGAGAGAGAGACTGGCAGAGAGACGGACAGAGAGAGAGAGAGACTGGCAGAGAGAGCGACAGGCAGAGAGAGAGGCAGAGAGCGACAGACAGACAGACAGAGAGAGCGACCGACAGACAGAGAGGCAGACAGAGAGAGAGCGACAGACAGACAGAGATGGACACAGAGAGAGACAGAGACGGACAGAGAGAGAGAGAGAGAGACGCAGACAGACAGGGAGAGACAGAGAGGCTGAGAGAGAAAGACAGAGCGACAGAGGCAGAGAGAGAGATCGACAGACAGAGAGGCAGAGAGAGCGACAGGCAGCGAGAGAGCGACAGACATTCAGACAGACAGAGAGAGAGGCCAGAGAGAGAGGCCAGAGAGAGAGGCCAGAGAGAGAGGGGGTGAGAGATGGTGGAACAGGAAGTGCAGAGAATTAGTAAGGTGGAAGTGAGGGCATCTTTAAAATGGATGAAGAATGGAAAGGCAGTTGGTCCAGATGACATACCTATGGAGATGTTCAGGAGAGAAGGCAGTGGACTTTTTAACCAGATTGTTGAACAAAGTCCTGGAGAGTGAGAGGATGCCTGATGAGTGGAGAAGCCGTGTACTGGTCCCAATTTTTAAGAACAAGGGTGATGTGCAGAGCTGCAGTAACTACAGAGGTGTAAAGTTGATGAGCCACACCATGAACGTGTGGGAAAGAGTTGTTGAAGCAAGGCTAAGGTGAGAGGTTCATATCAGTGAGCAGCAGTTTGATTTCATGCCCAGAAAGAGTACCACAGATGCAATTGAGTGTTGGTAGAGAAGTACAGAGAAGGTCAGAGGGAGCTACATTGTGTCTTTGTGGATCTAGAGAAGGCATATGATAGGGTGCCAAGACAGGAGTTGTGGTACTGTATGAGGAAGTCAGGTGTAGCTGAAAAGTATGTTAGGGTGGTGCAGGACATGTATGAGGATTAGGGGTGTGCGATATGGCCAAAAAAATGATATCTCGATATTTTCTGTAATTTTGTGGATAACGATAATGGACGATATTTTGCATTATTTAAAAATTTGTTTAAAGTCTTTTTTATATATATATATATATATATATATATATATATATATATATTCTTATATTTTTTAGCTTGCACTTCTTAAATGATTAATTATTGCTTACTAATTATATTAACAATATACTTAATGCATTTTCTTTTTTAAGGCATATTTTATTTCAAACAAACAAACATTGAAATCAATGCAGTGCAAATAGAACAAATATTCAACAGACACAGAAACAAATACAACATTTGTAAACAAATTACTTGCTTCAAGTTTGGTCAAATTGCACAAAAGGCAAAAAACTATAGCATGTTTAAGTAAATGAATAACCTTAATACTGTATAATAGTTATATAATTTATTAATATATATAATATTGCACATACATAACAAAAAGTATTAAACAAACTGAAGAACTTGCCAAAAAAGGTGCAGCACTTCTGGGGGAAAAAAGGTTTTTAAAGCATTTGTAATCCAATGACTCTAATGTTAACAAAGTCTACAATTTTCAGACAAGAAAGTAACATTGTCTTTGTATCAAAATGACAGAAGGACAGAAAAAATAGCAGCATTTTCCAGCATCAGTTTTAAGATGCACTGAGCTTCCTGCAATTTCTTAAAATAACTGCTAAAAGACTTTTGTGTCTTCTTTGCTGGCTCTCCTGTCATCTCCTCCAACTTTTGTTGCTGATGCCTGAGCTGAAGCAGTTGAGACCTTGGGTAGGGCTGTCTTCCTCTGTTGCTATAGCCTGTAGTTCTGCTGTAGCTGTTGTCACAATGACTTTGATTGTGTCATCATCATTGTAGCGATTTTTGAACCGGGGGTCAAGTGTTGATGCCAGACTCAACAGTTCGTCCACACAGTCCTCTGTGTATTTTGTGTTAAGGTACTCAAGGATAGATTGTTTTTTTTGTTGTTTTTTTTGGTTAGGTCTGTGTCATCAGATTTTATCTTCAGGAATTCAGTGTTAAACAAAGCCAGCACAGGTTTTAGGTAGGAAACTGTTACAAGTTTCTCACCTGAAAGAGCACCTGTGAACTCTAGAAGAGGCCCAAGTGCTTTGCTGACCGCTTCCAGCACCTCCACATCCTGCCATGTTGGGACAAGGTGTCTGTGCTTTTTGTCTTCAGCCAACACATGACGAATGGCCTTTTCCTGTTCAAGGAATCTCTCTATCATGCGCTGTCTTGAGCCCCATCTTGTTGGTGACTCTGCGATGAGTTTATGCTCCGGAAGCTTCAGCTGCTCTTGTGCATCAGCAAGTTTTTTCTTTTTTTTTTTTCCAGCTGTTGGGAAAAAGCTCCGACCAGCTTCTTGCAAACCCCAATGGCTCTGTCTATTCTCGGATCCCGCATGCTCCTCTCTGAAAAATGTTTTATTTATATATATATATATACATTACAACCTATTATATATTACATTATACTTAAATGTCATGTACTATTTAAAATATTATTTGCATACAACAACAGCTTTGCTTTGTTACACAATGTACATAACATTTTCACGTTTGCACACACTACTTGTAACAAAGTGTAACTTCAATTGCATTATATAAAAGTTACTCACCAATAGCAATATGTAGTCTGTGTCCAAAACATGGAAGCCTCTTCCATTTGTTTATCCGTAGTGCACTGACAACATTAGCCCCACTGTCTGTTGTCATGCACACCATGCGGTCTTCTCGCAGCGACCAAGATGCCAGCGCATTTTGCAGACCTTGGGCAATTAACTCTCCTGTGTGATCTTCAGGAAAGTATGATGTTTGCAAACAGTAGCTTTGCAGGTGCCAAAATTCGTCGATGAAATGCGCTGTCAGTGAGAGGTATGGCTCAGACGTTCTGCTTGACCATAAATCAGCCGTGGTGGAAAAATGTGCGACGTCTTTTAGTTTATGCGCCAGAGTTTGGTGATATGATTCATACAGTTTGGGCAAAGCGGTTTGACTGAAATATTTTCGGCCAGGCAGTTTATATCTTGAATCTATAGTGTTTAAAAGTTGTTTAAAGCCATCTCGCTCAACTACTTGAATAGGCATCATGTCTTTTGTGATATAATATGTGACCGCGTTTGTTATCTCTTGCCACCTGCTGCCTTTTTTGTCGTAAGGCACTTTTTTATTAAATACCTCCGTTAATGATTGCTGTGTGTTTTACCAGACACATTAGTTGTTTCAGGTTTGTCTATGACAGCGGGCTCCCGCAGCTTTTCATATTCCTCATAATCTTTGCGGTGGTTTGTTCGGAGATGATGGAACAGGTTAGTTGTCGAGCTTTCTTTTACGGCAACCGCTTTCTTACAAAGTTTGCAAATTGGTGTCTTGACCAACGTCAGTCTTTTCAAATCCAAACCATCTCCACGCGAGTGAAGATGATCCTCGCCTAGGAATTAAATCTAAGGCGGTAGATTGCGAGGCTGGCGCAGTGTCTTCACTCATGTTTAGCATTAGGCATTTATGCTAGCGCACAGTATGGACTCTCTCAATGCGCATGCGCAGCAGCCGAGGCGCCCCCCCAGTCTGTAGCATACTCGATAACGTCATCTTACACATCGTTTACGTGGCAATTAAGATATTATCGTAGACGATATATATCGCACACCCCTAATGAGGATAGTGAGACAGTGGTGAGGTGTGCAGTTGGAGTGACAGTTGGAGTGTGTGTGTGTGAGTGAATGAGAGGGAGGCAGGTGGAAAGGTGAAGATGCAAGGAGTAGAGGTCGTAAAGGTGGATGACTTCAAATATCTTGGGTCAACCATCCAGAGCAATGGACAATGTAGAAAAGAGGTGAAGAGGAGGGTGCAGGCAGGATAGAGTGGGTCTGGACGGATGTCAGGGCTGATGTGACTGAAGGATAGCAGCAAGCGTGAAAGGGAAGGTTTTCAAGACAGTAGTGCGTCCTGCTATGATGTATGGTTTGGAGACTGTGGCTCTGCCTAAAAGACAGGAGGCTGAGCTGGAGGTGGCGGAGATGAAGATGCTGAGGTTTTCGTTGGGAGTGACAAGGATGGACAGGATTAGAAATGAGCAGATCAGAGGGACAATAAAGGTGGAGCACTTTGGAGATAAAGCCAAAGAGTCCAGGTTGAGATGGTTTGGACAGGTGTTGAGGAGGAATAGTGGATATATTGGGCAAAGAATGTTGGAGATGGAGCTGCCGGGTAGAAGGAGAAGAGGTAGACCTCAGAGAAGGTTTATGGATGTAGTGAAGGTGGACATGGAGATGGTTGGTGTGAAAGTAGAGGAGGCAGTGGATGGGGCAAGATGGGGGCAGATGATCCGCTGTGGCGACCCCTAAAGGGAGCAGCCGAAAGATGGTGACCTGGGGTGCACCACATTAGTCCAGCATACCATTCCTTTACTGGATGTGGTTCCAGTGCAACAGAGGTATCGCCGCTTACCTCCTTCTCGATACGATTTGGTTAAAGCTCATATTCAGGAGCTAGTAGAACATCAAGTGGTGCATCCTAGTTTTAGCCCTTATGTTTCTCCCATAGTATTGGTGCAGAACAAGGATGGGTCCATTCGTCTGTGGTGATTACCGTCAACTCGATGCCAAGACTAGTCAATATGCCTTTCCTTTGCCCAGAATAGTCCTTAGATGGTTTGAGTGGGGCCAAGTGGTTTAGCACATTAGACTTGGCAAGTGGCTATAATCAGGTTCCTGTAGCAGAGGAGGACAAGGAAAAGACTGCTTTTTGTACACCTTGTGGGTAGGCGGCGTACTGATTTCTGGGGACAGATAAAGGGGGAGCACACCCAGGTGAGTTCACTTCCTGCTTTGTTAAACAAAAAGATGGTGGGGATTGTTTGCTGTCGCCGTTGAAAGAACTCTGTTCGGTAAGTTTGTATATGGTTGTTAACTGTTAGCAGGATGCTGGTGGTGATGGCTTGAAGTCTGCAGAGTGTAATTTCAGATTATTTTTCATTCCTAGTGCATGTGTGTTAGCAGGGGTAGCCAACCAGGCGAGAATCAGTGAAGTGCGCTTAGCAGACTCAACGGCTGGCGTGTTTGGGTATCAACCATGGCTTAAGTGGTGCTGCTGATCTACCGTTGTCTGCATACATATTAGCTATGGAGCAAGTATGCTGAGCAAGCAATCATAGTGGTGTCAGTAGTGCCTGTTACCTGGAGTGGGATTGCAGCCGGGGTGCTTGCGGGCCACTGTTTCTTCCCTCCACTCAGTTTTTGTTTTTATTATCGTGTGCCTTGCAAATGGTATAAGTGTTTCTTGTATCTATTTTTATGGATTGTAGTTTTTTGTTTAGGATGTAGTATTGGGATTGAGGTTTTTAGGTATTACCACTGCTATTTATGGAACTTTGTAATAGCATATCCCAGGTAATTTGTTCATGGTTGCACCCTGGAAGGTGTCTACTTTTCTTTTCTTTGATTTGTGGTCAAGGGGTGGGCTGCCCCGGTGCTCTGGCTGTGCCATCTTTGGGTGTTTTATTTGTTGTGTAGTATTGCTGTGGGTGATCTTTATTTGGTGAGCGTGGGTTTGTATGGTCATTGGTCGTTGACTGGGGGTACTTTTGGGCGAAGAGCACCGTGGGATTTGGGCACCTCCATGGCCACACTTATTTGGGGCCTGTGCTATGCTAACTAGTTTTGGTAATTAGCCTGAATCCCATACAGTTATCAATAGTAACTACAGTCTTTAAGACTCTTTGTTCTTAATGTTTTTTTAATAATTGTAAAATAAAATGTACTGCAATGTTATATTCTGATTGATGCAGGTGTATTATTGGCTGGCTCTAGACACTCTTTTGGTTGAGTGGCCTGTGAGAGGGGTCCCCTTCCCCATAATATAGGGGTGGTGTAGTCGAAGCTGTATTTCGTTTAGGTGTCTGCATAAGTACAAGGTGGGGTGCTTTTATTGTATTGATATTGCACCCAGTACCAGTGGGGGTAGTATGGCCACATATTCAATATAATAATCCATGCTGAGAAATGACTTTTAACCTCACCTCAGTGAGGGATCAGTCCCTCATTGGCATCTGGCAACAGGAAGTGGCAACTCCACCATCCGGAAATGGCACATACGCCACCTAGCAAAATGATCAATAACTGGCGATGAGTGACACTTGCTGCTCACGCTGCTTGGTAGTGTCACAGCCACACAAATGCCATGTGCCACTCAAAAAAGGCACGTATTAACAACTCCTGTGAGCAAAGCAGTGACTTTGGACAGTGGCTACTCAACTCTGCTAACTAGCAGCCCATCAAAGCACCACCATTGGCCATCAGAACCTGGGAAAAGTGATGGAGGATTGTTGATTTGAAGACTTTGTACAGGTAATGTATTGCTTTATTGGTTCACAGGTTTATGTTGGGTGGACAATTCGAAGCAAAATGAGTCGCTTTAGCCAAAGGACATGCAACAATAGCAGTAATACTAGCTTGAATATTGGCCCTTTGCATGATTTTGCATGCCCTCGGCTGATGGTCCACCTTAAGTTAAAAAAATGCACTTTGCATTTTACCTAGTTTGCATAGTTTTGTCAATGTTATAATTTTTTAAAAATATAATTGTTAAAAACCTCTCCATGGATCACCACCTTATCGTGGTGGAGGGGTTTGCGTGCTTGAATGATCCTAGGAGCTATGTTGTCTGGAGCAAAAGCTCCTGGTAGGGTCTCCCATGGCAAACTGGTCCTAGGTGACAGGTCAGACAAAGTGTGATCCATAATAACCCCTATGGAAAGACAAGAACAGGTTTTGTGTACCCTGCCCGGAACAGGGTTACCGGGGCCCCACCCTGGAGCCAGGCCTGGGGGAGGGGCTCACCAGCGAGCATCTGGTGGCCGGGCATTTACTCATGGTGCCCGGCCGGGCCCAGCCCGAAGGAGTTACATGAGTCCCCCCTCCCATCGACCCACCACCAATGGGAGGGGCAGTAGTAGGGGTTCGGTGCTTTGTGGATCGGGCAGTGTCCGAAGGCGTGGGCCTTGGCGTTCTAATCCTCGGTTGCTGAAACTGGCTTTTGGAACTTGGAACGTTACCTCACTGGTGGGGAAGGAGCCCGAGTTGGTGCGCGAGGTTGAGAGACACCGTCTAGATATAGTCGGGCTCACCTCAACACACAGCTTGGGCTCTGGGTCCAATCTCCTTGAGAGGGGCTGGACTTTATTCTTTTCTGGAGTTGCCCATGGTGAGAAGCGGCGGGCATGTGTGGGCTTTCTCATAGCCCCTCGACTCGGTGCCTGTATGTTGGGGTTTTCTCCGGTGGATGAGAGGGTAGCTTCCCTATGCCTTCGGGTTGGGGAACGGGTCCTGACTGCTGTCTGTGCTTATGCACCGAACAGCAGTTCAGAGTACCCAGCCTTCTTAGAGTCCTTGGAAAGGGTGCTTGAAAGTGCTCCTCCTGGAGACTCTATTGTCCTACTGGGGGACTTTAACGCTCACGTGGGCAATGACAGTGAGACCTGGAGGGGTGTGATTGGGAGGAATGGCCTCTCTGATCTGAACCAGAGTAGTGTTCAGTTTTTGGACTTCTGTGCAAACCACAGTTTGTCCAGCACGAACACCATGTTTGAACACAAGGATGTCCATAAGTGCACATGGCACCAGGACACCCTAGGCCGCAGTTCAATGATCGACTTTGTAGTCGTGTCATCGGACTTGCGGCCATGTGTTTTGGACACTCGGGTAAAGGGAGGAGCTGAGCTGTCAACTGATCACCAGCTGGTGGTGAGTTGGTTCAGGTGGTGGGGGAAGATGCCGGTCAGACCAGGCAAGCCCAAACGTATAGTGAGGGTTTGCTGGGAACGTCTGGCAGAAGAACCTGTCAGATTGATCGTCAACTCGCACCTCCTTCAGAACTTTGACCAGATATCGGGGGAGGTGGGGGACATTGACTCAGAATGGCCATGTTCCG
This sequence comes from Pygocentrus nattereri, assembly GCF_015220715.1. NCBI lineage: Eukaryota > Metazoa > Chordata > Actinopteri > Characiformes > Serrasalmidae > Pygocentrus > Pygocentrus nattereri. Next base: position 13,018,444 of record NC_051215.1, read on the forward strand.
TTCCTCCATTGTTGAAGCGGCTGACTGTAGCTGTGGCCGTGAGGTAGTTGGTGCCTGTCGGGGCGGTAATCCTCGAACCCGGTGGTGGACACCCCAGGTGAGAGATGCCATCAAGCTGAAGGAGTCCTACTGGGCATGGTTGGCCTGTGGGACACCAGAGGCAGCTGGCAGGTATCGACAGGCCAAGCGCTCTGCGGCTTCAGTCATCGCCAAGGCAAAAACCTGTGTATGGGAGGAGTTTGGTGAGGCCTTGGAAAGTGACTAAGTCGGCTCCGAAAAGATTCTGGCAAACCGTCAGGCGACTCAGAAGGGGAAAGCAGTGTGCCACTAGCATTGTATATAGTGGAGATGGTGTGCTGCTGACTTCGACTGAAGACGTCATTGGGCGGTGGAAGGAATAGCTACTTTGAGGACCTTCTCAATCCCTCCGACACGTTCTCCAGTGAGGAGACAGAGTCTGGGGACATGGGAATATGCTTGTCCATTACTGAGGCCGAAGTCGCTGAGGTAGTTAAGAAGCTCCTTGGTGGCAAGGCTCCAGGGGTGGATGAGATCCGCCCTGAGTTCCTCAAGGCTCTGGATGTTGTGGGGCTGTCTTGGCTGACACACCTTTTCAACATTGTGTGGACATCGGGGATGGTGCCACTGGATTGGCAGACTGGGGTGGTGGTGCCTCTTTTTAAAAAAGGGCACCAGAGGGTGTGTTCCAACTACAGGGGAATCACACTCCTCAGCCTCCCTGGTAAGGTCTATGCAGGGGTACTGGAGAAGAGAGTCTGGCTTATAGTTGAACTTCGGATCCAGGAGGAACAGTGCGGGTTCCGCCCTGGTCGTGGAACACTGGACCAACTCTTCACCCTCTCCAAGATTCTGGAGGGTTCATGGGAGTTTGCCCAACCAGTCCACATGTGCTTTGAGGATCTGGAGAAGGCATTCGACTGTGTTCCCCGGGGTATTCTGTGGGATGTGCTTCGGGAGTACAGGGTACATGGCTCTTTGCTACGAGCCATTCAGGCCCTGTACAAACAAAGCAGGAGTTTGGTTCGCATGGCCGGCAGTAAGTCAGACTCGTTCCCAGTGAGAGTTGGACTCCGTCAGGGCTGCCCTTTGTCACCGATTCTATTCATAATTTTTATGGATAGAATTTCTAGGCGCAGTCAGGGGATGGAGGGTGTCTGGTTTGGTGACCTCAGGGTCACATCGCTGCTGTTTGCAGATGATGTGGTCCTATTGGGGACATCAGGCCACGAATTTCAGCTTTCGCTGGATCGGTTTGCAGCCGAGTGCGAAGCGGCCGGGATGAGAATCAGTACCTCCAAATCCGAGGCCATGGTTCTCAGGCGGAAAAGGGTGGAGAGCCCTCTCTGGGTCGGGGATAGGCTCTTGTCTCAAGTGGAGGAGTTCAAGTATCTCAGGGTCTTGTTCACGAGTGATGGTACAAGGGAGCGGGAGATTGACAGGCGGATTGGTGCTGGGTCAGCAGTGATGCGGGCTCTTTACCGGTCTGTTGTGGTAAAGAAAGAGCTAAGCCATAAGGCAAGGCTCTCGATTTACCGGTCGATCTACGTTCCCACCCTCACCTATGGTCATGAGCTTTGGGTAATGACTGAAAGAATAAGATCGCGAATACAAGCGGCCAAAATGAGTTTCCTCCGCAGGGTGTCTGGACTCTCCCTTAGAGATAGGGTGAGAAGTTCGGTCATCCGGGAGGGACTCGGAGTAGAGCCGCTGCTTCTTCACATCGAGAGGAGTCAGCTGAGGTGGTTCGGGCATCTAGTAAGGATGCCTCCTGGAAGCCTCCCTCGGGAGGTGTCACAGGCAAGTCCACCTGGGAGGAGACCCCGGGGAAGACCCAGGACACGCTGGCGTGACTATATCGCCCAGCTGGCCTGGGAGCGCCTCGGAATCCCCCTTGGAGAGCTAGTGGAAGTGGCTGGGGAAAGGGAGGTCTGGGCCTCATTGCTTAGGATGCTGCCCCCGCCACCCGAATCCCGGAGAAGCGGAAGATAATGGATGGATAATTGTTAAAAATTAATACTTTGGTGTTTGGTTAGTGCCACACCTGAGCAGCAGGTGCCAATGGTTAGTGCCACTTAGGAGCAGCTGGTGCCCCTGGCATTTGATTAGTGCAACTCTTGAGCCAAACATTTGCAGTTAGCTAGCTACACTATATTAAATTACACAATACTAAATTACAAGCTAGGTAGCTAAATTAATCAAGTTTCCTTATTTTTATGGATTTTACGCAAATGAGTTAAATATAAACCATCAAGTACTGAATAGTGGACAAAATTAAATGCCCTTTGTGTATCATGCATATTACTCAAAATATCACTAACAGGAAATGGTATCACAGTATACTGATATAGATGATATCACCCAGCACTATGCTAAATGTTAAAGTACTGAAACCCATTTACATCAAAGTCCAAAAGCAGTCTGTCCTCTATAATGGAAATCATTTTTGGACTGGCAGTATGACAAAGTGTGAACTATACTATAACAGGTGAAATACTGAGTTCTCCCAGTTTGAAGCCCCAACCAAGTCAAATCGACCATATAATCAGCGAGCGACTGAGAGCGTTTTCTCTCTGGTGGAGAAAGTGGACCAGCTAGAGGTGCGCATCTGGGGTTTAAGGGATAGACAGCAATAGTAAGTGTCAGCAGCTTCGGGTGCCTTAGGGAGAGTTAGCACCCCCTCGACTCCGGTGTTGGAGCCCTTGCAGCGGGGCGAATGGGTGATGACTCGGCAGTCTAGCCAGAAAGCTAAGGCTAATGCTAACGCTGAGGCCAAAGTTAGCCCACTGGGAACACCATGCTTCTCCGATTCGCGTGTCAAACAGGTTTGCTAAGTGAAACACCCACTTTGGAACCTGTTAAAATTACTCTGGTTATAGGAGACTCGATTGTCCGACATGTGAAATTAGCAACTCCTTTAGGGGTGCCAGCAGTAACATTTAGATGTTTATCGGGAGCCAGAGCGCCAGACATTAAGGTGGCAACCTTAGACTGTTAGCTGATGAGATATCCGAGGATAGTCGTACATGTCGGGGCCAATGATATTCATCTGCGGCAGTCTGAGATAACTAAGGGTAAGATTAGAGAGGTGATTAAACAGGCCCAGACGATGTCCAATGCTGTAACTTGCTCTGGCCTCATCCCAATGCCACAGGCGCGGAAGCCTACAGCAGGCTTTCGGGATTAAACTGCTGAATGTCCAAGAGGTGTTCTGAAAATCAAGTGGGCTTTATAGACAATTGGTTACGTTTTGAGGGCAAGCCTGGTCTTATAGGTAGGGATGGTGTCCACCCCATATGGGAGCGTGCTGCCTTTCTTTCTTGCAGCATAGCTCAGTCTTTTAGTTAGTCGGCAGTGTAGTGTAAACAGCTGCTGACAGTCCAGAGCCGGGACCAGGCCGCAGACAGGCTAAACTGACCGTCTGCGACCTGCCTTGAGGCGTCACCCTTTGAGACTGTCTTTGCCCCAAATTAAAGCTAAATTTAATCATAGACAAACTCAATCAGCCCATTTAAACAACCTAATCAATATATATCCGTATTCAGATGATGACACCTTAGATCTAAAATTTGGACTACTCAATATAAGATCACTAAACTCAAAAGCAGTCATCGTAAATTAAATTATAAGCGATCATAAATTTGACATTTTTTGTCTCACTGAAACATGGGTTAGACCAGATGAATATTCAGCTTTAAATGAAGCCACCCCTATAGGCTATAATTATGCACATAGGTCAAGATTATCAGGCAAGGGAGGTGGAGTCTGTGTAATCTACCAAAATACTCTAGATATTGGTCAGAAACAATGTGACACTTTCACTTCCTTTGAGGTCCTTTCCATTCATGTTACAAATCCGGTCACAAAAATGCATTCTTTTTCATTATTTAACATTTACAGACCACCAGGGCCCTACTTTGAATTTTTAAAATAATTTAGTGATTTCGCTGCAAACCTGGCTGTGTTCAATGATAAAGTAATAATTGTAGGAGATCTTAATATTCACTTTGAGAAGGTAGATGACCCATTAAAAATTTACTTCATTTATTTTTTAAAGTAATTTACTTCAATTCTAGACTCTGGTATTACCCAAAATGTGACAGGGCCTACACACTACTGTAGTCACACTTTAGATTTAGTTTTGACACTAGGTCTTAACATAGACAAGCTTAATATCCTACTGAAAACCCCAGCAGTCTCCGACCACTTGATTTCATATGAGCTACGTTTTAGCCATAATATGTACGTTCCCTCGTTATTCTACAAAGCGCTCAAAACCTTTTACTGACCTACAATTTATATAAAATCTGCCAGAACCATCAATGCCAGTTTTCACTCCATCAGACCCAATGTACAGTGCCCTCCATAATTATTGGCACCCCTGGTTAAGATGTGTCAAAAGCCTTAAAATAAATTCAGTTTTTATTGTGGAAACATACTGTCACACTGAAAATTGTAGAAAAATGTAACCTTTAACTCAAGTAGAGTTTTAGGGGGAAAATAAAATCCCTGACTAAGAAATAATTTTTCTTCATAAAATCACCTGTTCCACAATTATTGGCACCCCTAACAATTCTTAGGAAATAAATGTAATTAAAGAATTTCTGTCACTTCTACAGTAGTTTACGAAGTTAATCAAAGTATGTAGGAACATTTAATTAGCAATTCACAACTTCTTGTTTCCCTGGGGTATAATTATGACGTGACAGAGGCCATTTCTCTTCAACATGGGAAAGACAAAGGAACATAGCATTCAAGTAAGGCAGATGTGTGTTGACCTTCACAGGTCAGGCAATGGCTACAAGAAAATAGCCACTCACCTACACCTGTCCGTATCTACTGTCAGAGGAATTATTAAGAAGTTTAAAACAACTGGAACAGTGGTAAACAAGTCTGGACGAGGACGCAAGTTTATTTTGCCACCACGCACAGTGAGGAGGATGATAAGAGAAATAAAAAGTTCTCCAAAGCTCACTGTTACGGAACTGCAACAAATGGTAGCATCTTGGGGTCACGAAGTCTCCAAAACAACCATCAGACACTATCTACACTCCAACAAGCTGTTTGGGAGGCATGCACGGAAAAAACCTTTTCTCACTCACAATCATAAACGTAAACGTTTGGAGTTTGCTAAGCAGTACTGGGACTTCAACTGGGACCATGTGCTTTGGTCAGATGAAACAAAGATAGAGCTTTTTGGCAACAAATGCTGTAAGTGGGTCTGGCGTAACACAAGAGCTGAGTATGCAGAAAAGCACCTCATGCCCACTGTGAAATACGGGGGAGGATCAGTGATGCTGTGGGCCTGCTTTTCTTCCAAAGGCCCAGGGAACCTTGTTAGGGTGCATGGCATCATGAATGCTTTGAAATACCAGGACATTTTAAAACAAAATCTGGTGGCTTCTGCCCGAAAGCTGAAGATGGGTCGTCACTGGGTCTTTCAGCAAGATAATGACCCTAAACATATGGCAAGATCTACACAGAAATGGTTGACCACACACAGAATCAAGCTCCTCCCATGGCCATCTCAGTCCCCAGACCTTAACCCCATTAAAAACCTGTGGGGTGAGCTGAAGAGGAGAGTGCAGAGGAGAGGACCCAGGTCGCTGGATGATTTAGAGAGATTGTGCAAAGAGGAATGGTCGAAGATACCTCTTTCTGTGTTCTCCCATCTTGTGAAACATTATAGGAGAAGATTAGGTGCTGTTTTGTTGGCAAAGGGGGGTTGTACAAAGTATTAACATCAGGGGTGCTAATAATTGTGGCACACATTATTTGATGTTAAACAATTATTTCTTAATGTGGGATTTTTTTCCTACTGAATAAATGCACTTGAGATAAAGGTTGGATTTTGCTCTTTTTTCCATCGTGGTCCTATATTTAAAAAAACCCTCAATTTATTAGAAGCTAAAGAACACATCTTAACCAGGGGTGCCAATAATTATGGAGGGCACTGTAGCTACAGTTACTAACCGATTATTTAGAAAATACCTTCCGATCCACTTTAGAAAATGTGGCTCAACTTAAAAAATAAAAAGAATATGGCAGAAAAAGCTCGACCCATGGTACAACGATAAAACCCATACCGTAAAACAAACAGTTCGGAAACTAGAGCAGAAATGGTCAGAAAAAGGACAGCCTTATAGAGTATAGAAATGCTCTCACAAAAGCTCGTTCAGCATATCTGGCCCGCTGATCGAGAACAATATAATCCTAGAGTTCTGTTTAGTGATTTCCCAAATCACAAAAACAGGCAGGTACTGAACCAGAAATTTCAGCAACTCTCACCAGTGAAGTTTTTATGGACTTGTTTAATAATAAAATTGAAAATATTAGACAACAAATTCAACCCACAGTATTAAATCCAACTTGGCTGTCATGTGACTTGGATGATGTAAAACAAAACACAGTTGTAGAAAAGAGCCTGGAAACTTTTCCCCCACTCCCACAGCTAGAGCTAGAGAAGATTATCTCCTCTGCAAATTGCACAACCTGTATACTCAATGCAATTCCCTCAAAATTACTCAAAGAAGTACTGCCAGTCATTATAAACCCTCTTTTAACTATAGTAAACTCGTCCCTTGGTTTGGGCTATGTTTCCAAAGCTTTTAAACTAGCAGTTATCAAACCTCCTGATCAAGCAACTAAATCTTGATGTTAGCATATTGTTTAATTACAGGCCTATTTCTAACTTGCCATTATATCGAAGATCTTAGAAAAAGCTGTGGCCCAACAACTTAGTTCATATCTACATAAGAACCATATATATGAAAAATTCCAATCTGGATTTAGGCCACATCACAGCACTGAGACAGCTCTAGTTAAGATAATGATCTTCTTGCCTCTGATCAAGGCCATGTATCCCTGTTAGTGCTACTTGACCTCAGTGCAGCTTTCAATACAATAGACCACAATATTCTCCTAGAAAGGTTAGAAAACATGGTTGGAGTCACAGGGACAGCCCTATCATGGTTCCAATCTTACTTAACAGAACGTTACCAGTTCGTCAACTTGTATTCCAATTATTCAAAAGTAAGATTTGGAATTCATGGCTTTTAGGACCATTTTTTACACTATACATGTTACCGTTAGGCAGTTATAAGTAACCATGGTGTAAACTTTCATTGTTATGCAGACGATACTCAACTGTACATATCAGCCAAGCCTGATGAAAAATACAGGTTAAAGAAAATAGAGGGCTGTGTAAAAGGTGTGAAATGCTGGGTGTTAAGGAACTTCCTCCTACTAAACAGTAACAAAACAGAGGTTCTCCTTCTGGGTCCTAAATTGGCAAGAAATAAACTACCAGATTTAATTTTAAATCTCGCCGACTTTCCAGTTACACCTGGCTCAGGAGCAAAAAATCTTTCTTTCAAATTATTATTCGATCAACACATAGGCAGCATCACTAGGACAGCTTCTCTACATCTTCAACATTGCCAAGATAAGAAATGCCCTATCCCTGTGTGATGCAGAAACACTAGTACATGCCTTTATTACTTCCAGGCTAGACTACTGTAATGCACTACTGTCAGGATGTACAAGCAGGAATTTAAGCAAACTTCAACTAGTCCAAAATGGTGCAGCCCAATATCAGTCCATATCAGCCCCATATCAGTCCAATGCTATCATCACTTCACTGGCTGCCTGTTAAATTTCGTATTGATTATAAAATTCTTTTATTGACGTATAAAGCCTTACATGGGCTCGCTCCTGAGTACCTGCAAGACCTTATTTCCCATTACGAGCCATCACGACTACTCAGATCCCAGAGTGCTGGCTTATAGTTCCTAGAAATCATAAGGCTACAGCTGGGGGAAGAGCTTTTTCTTATAAAGCCCCCAAACTCTGGAATGATCTTCCAGAAAATGTTTGGGACTCGGTCTCGATCTTTAAAACTAGGCTGAAAACTCACTTGTTCAGTTTAGATTTTGGTAGGTAATGTTCCCCCTTAGATAAAGGCAGCAGATCCAGGGGTCCATGGACACAGGGAATTATAGTAAACTGAGACGCTGGTGCTGTCGTCCCACTGCTCGCACACGGTCACTCAGGTTTGTGGACGGTGGAGCGGAGGGATGCCAAACTGTTTGAGTGGTCTCGAGTCTGTCTCCTTCTGTTTCTCTCCTTTTAGTTAAGCTGTCAGTCAGATCTGCCAGTCATTAGCCACACTCTGTAAATGTTTACATCCCCTGTTTTACATACAGACAGAATAAAACTAATTCCCTCTCCTTGCCTTTTTTTCCGAGTATACAACCGCCCACATGTCCGACACTGAAGGACGACTGACTGCCGAGCCCTCTTACTACCCACTTCAGACCAGCTGCCCAAACCCCAGCTAGTGCCACCTACCGTGGACTAGCTGCCCACCCTACACTGTTTTCATAAACTCCTAGTTATTACTACTACTGATACTACTGCTAGTAATGTTAGTAGTATAATCACTTGTAGGTAGTTTGACCAGAGGAGGATGGGTCCCCCCTGGTGAGCCTGGTTCCTCTCAAGGTTTTTTCCTCAGTTCTGAGGGATTTTTTTCCTTGCCACTTTTGCCCCTGGCTTGCCCATTGGGTTTTTTTTTTTTTTTTTTTTTTTTTTACATTCTTGTTAAAACTTTGTCTTTTCTAGAATTCTGTGAAGCTGATTTGTCACATCTGTTGTAAAAGGTGCTACACATTTTGATTTGATATAATTAGTTTTTTTGGTAGGATGGCTGATAAATCAAAACAATTGCTTGAAACAACTGGTGGAATCTTAGTGGCACGACTTTTTTAGGTAAAGGTGGCCCTGAACACAATCAGATGGGAACTTAAACTGTTTTTAAACGTCTTTAATTCCAGGGCAACCATGGCGAATTACACAATTGAAGTCTTCATGGGTGATGCTCTCAATGCAGGGAACGCCAACACAGTCTTCATCAATCTCATTGGTACAAAGGATATCAGTGAACCACAAATCCTTGGTCATTCTGCAGAGATGCTGTGCTGTTCAGTAAGTTGACTGCATTTTATTACAATCTATTTTTATTGTATTATATTATGCTTAGTGACAGTATAAAGCCTGGCACTGGATTCATTTTCTTCTCTCCAGTAATATAAAAATGTATCAGTAAGTCCTTACGTTTTTTGGAGAAATGCATTTAAGAACAAAGTGGGCCACATTCATGAAATGAGCTGAACAAATGTGCATAACTAACTTTTTTTTTTTTTTTGTGTAGATTTGTGTCCATGAATGTTTTTGTAGTGTTGAGATTTGCGAGTACTAACAAACTTTGTCACAGGATGGAAAATTCTAAAATATGCAAGAGTACAAGTATTTTTGTGAACTAGTGTTGAGATCCGTTCCACTGAAATATCAAGCAGACACAAAATCCATTGCCATGTCAAGGTGGAGTGAAAAGGATTCTATGAATTGAGCAGTGATTTTTTTTTTTTTTTTTTTTTAATTATTTTTTTATTTTGCAGCTGTCAAAGTACAAAACATTTGTTTCTGCTAACCTGAGAGATTAAGTGAGAAAAAAAAATTTAAAAGAAAGATGTTGAGTATAGAATACCATGGACTAACAGGGCTGCGAGATCAGTGACAAACTTGATGCCAGAAATTAAGGACCTTGGAAAGAAACCAAAAGTAATGTGCTAAGCTCCCCTGAATAACACAAATTACAAATAACAGAAATCATCTTAAAGGTGTTAAATAAAATCTACACAATGAGTAAATAATTGATTGAAAAACTAATGTAAGTAATTACATTTGTTTGTCTACCATCAGTCTTGGCTTTTGGATTGACTTGAAAATAACCTGTGCAAGCAAAACTAAATCACAACTTCACATTACTACTAAATAAGAAAAGTTGAGTCCTGAGACCATCACAGTATGTTCTCATTTACAGTGCAGGCTTAAGATTATCCCCAAGTGGGAGCTATTAATACTCAAATTACTTAAAGATTAAGTGACCCTTAGTCCCACAATGGGGAAATTTCACCACCTCATCACCATCAAATTTCTTCACCTCATTGAACCCTTCTGTACAGTAAAACACCACATACACATTCATGAATGCATACACACTAGAAGGCAGTGTGCAGACTTGCCCAGAGAGGTGGGCAGCCCTATCCGCAACACCCGCGGAGCAGTTGGGGGCACTTCAGTCACGTACAGGGGATCAAACCAGGGACCTTCAGGTCACAGGGCTGGTTCCCTAACCTGTAGCGCATGACTGCCTCAGTGTGTGTGCCATTGAAAGAGGAAACCCACACTATACAATATATACAGTTTTACTTCATTTATACAAAGTGAAAGGCCCAAAATGATACAAAACATTCCGTAAGTAATAATTTGGCATGATGGTTGTAGCCCAGCTAACAGGCCCCTCCAATAATATTCTAGATGCATGAATTGAGTTGGCAATTGAACAGGTCTTCACAATAGAACATAAAAGCAACAGCTTTAAGTTTAATAAGGAATGGTATTTTAAAACGGTGTGTTTCTGCTGTATTCTGGGTGCTGATTTTTACTGAACAAGATTACATTGATCAAACTAACACTTTCGAAGTAAATCTGACAGCTCATTTAATTTAATTGAAACACAACAACTTAGTTCTCACTCAACTTGGTTTTACATGCATTTAAGTATTATCAAGAAGAGAAGATTCAGAGCAATTTCTTTGTGCCCAGCTGTGAGTATATGTGGCTGAGGTGTACTTCACTCCTAATTTGCTCATATTTCTGAAGGACTCATGAATGAGGCCCATTTTTATAAAAGGTTTCTAATTTACATATTAAACTGTGATGTTGAGTAATGCGTTTGGAATAGAAGGGGAAAATAAACACGATGGCAAACATTCCCTGATCTCTTCAGGAAGTCAATAGAGCTCAGAGAAAGTGTATGGTTGTACAGTGAACGGAGACAATGTGCTGCGTAGTATCCCAACAGTATGTTAGTAATCAGAATAATACGTTTCCCAACAGAAGACGCTGACTGTGTCTTGCAAAGAAAGTCTTGGGCCGTTCTTCCTGGTTCAGCTGGAGCTCAAGGCACTCGAGCTTGAAGATCACTGGTTCTGCTCTAAAGTTATCGTCACTGATCCTGAAGGACGCCAGCGGCTTTTCCCTTGTTACCAGTGGTTGTCTCCTAAGAAGAAAACAATTCTCAGAGAAGCTACAGGTTTGTAACTACAAATATAGCAGTGTTAGAATATGCTCATTTATGTTTATGCTCACCCCAAAATTGGTCATGAATGTTAGGTGTTCTAAGTAGTGGCAGATCTAGAAAACTTACCAGGGGTGTCAAAGTAGGTGTCAGGTATTGCAAGCGGGGGTGAAGGAGTTAAGGGGGGGTGCAGTGTAACACTGATAGCCATTTGTGATGCAATTCTCCCTTGAAGACACAAGCACCTACCCCGCAGCAAGGTGGAAGCCAATGACATGGCTGAAATTTTGAAGAGGCATCTGGGGTGGCCAGTGAGATTTTAAAATGCTGCCTTATTTAAATTTGCTACTTGGAAAAAAAGAAACTAAACAGGAGCCATACAATTACAAACAGGTAATTCAACCTCTCTGCCACAACTTGATTGTGACAAATGACTTGTCTTATGTTGGATAATGTCTTGTGGCGTTTTCACACTTGTTTTGAATACTTGAGTCTGCACCCAGGACGGGCTCTGGGGGAGGGGCTCATTATTGTCAGTTGCTTTCATCACAAGAATTCCATTTGAATTGTCAGTACAACACTTCCATATGAGACTTTTTGCAATCAGGTTTGCAAAATGGAAGTTTGCTGCTATTTATCTTCTTTAAATGCAAAAACCCAAGCAGCAAAAAACTTGAAAAACCTCTTGTCTACAGAAATGCTTTCCCCACCATTAAAACTTGAAAAGGGAAGTGAAGCGATATGTCAAAGCAGTCATGTTACAAATTGAACCAATTACACAACTGCACATGCAATGCCGGGGGCAGATGGCTTCCATATATGCAGTGTGCCATACCAGAGTATACTGGAAGCAAACCCCAGAACAATGATTTCAGGAGGACCAGAGATTGGTTCTCTTGAAATAGGTGGTCTGGGGGTTTGCTTCCAGCGACAACTTAAAAATGAAGCACTGTAACTAAGTGTTTTCACACCAGAGCTTTTTTCCAGATAAAGGAACATTTGCTCAGTGAGTTCAGTACATTTGATCATGTGAAAACTGTTTACAAAAGCTCTAGTGTGAAAATGCCCTTAGTTTCATGGAATCATCTGCTGCAACATTTTACGCTGTGTGAATTCATGTTCTTGCCAGATTAAGTTAAAGAATTCTATAATTGTCTTTCTTTTGATTTTGTTGGTGGTGATGTAGTTGTTGTTCTGATTGTTCTCTTGGCTGTTGTGTGCTGCCTTCTTGACCAGGGCTCAGTTGAAAGATATTTAAATTTCCCTGTGCTTCCCATGGTTAAATGAAGACGGAGAAGAAAAAAATAAAAATCATCCAAACAGTGAAGAATTTACTGGCAGGGTTGTTAGTTTTAAAAAAATGTCATTATTTTGTATTTCATTTCATTTCTTTTAGATTCTTAGTTGTTTCAGTTAGTCTTAAGGGTGCACTAATAGTTTTGTTTTTATTTTCTGAAAGGTAATAGTAGCTTATTACTAAATTTTTTTTCAATGTATTTTTCCCCTTTTTCTATGTAGCCAAGTTGAGCCACAAGGACACAGAGGAAATGGCTGTTGGCCATCGGCTTGAAGATGTTGCAAAAAAATGTGAGGACTTCATGTAAGTGACATTCCTCTAAAATCAATCTAACCTGTCTGTGATTGTGTGCACAGTGGCTAATGCAGCACTTAAATAATGGAAGCGTAGTCACCAGCTTAGCACTGTGCAGATTGCATATATGCACATAACGCGGTTTCTAAATCAATATAAACCTTTCTAATATAAAGTTCAGACACTTTCTTACTTATTTCTACATTATCTTGAGGAAATATGCAGAAATGATAAGATCAGAGATTAACCACACATTTGTGCTTAAACCATTAGTGATCACTAGATCCAGGATGTGGCTTCAGCAGAGCTGCCAACTTTTTTTTTATTACTGTCTGATGCGTTGCCAATATGTAAGTTAAAGTCCCCAGAAAGAATGATTTTATCTTAACTTGTGGATACAATTGATATTTATTCCACAATTTCTGCCAAAAAATTACTATTTCACTTTGGAATGAATTACTATATTAAAAAGGTTGATCACAACATACTCTCACATACAGACAAATTCATAAACAGTGGTATTTTTGCAGTTCGTCACTATAAATGCAGGCCACTCCTCCTCTTCACCTGCTCTTACTGTGTGCATAAATCTATAGTTTTCAGCAGCAGCTTTAAGAATAGCTGCATATATCTCCATCTTAGCTTCTGAGCATTTCAAAAATGTTGTGCATCTTGTGAATTTTACTGTATTTCATGGTTTTACCATCAGAAGCAGAAGAGGTATGTTAATAATTGTGGATTCTCCTTGGTGAAAGCCATTCCAAATGTAAAAGCATTTACATCAGTGTGATTGTGTGTGCTGTGTGTCTTGCAGATGGGGTGTGTATGACTCTGAAATGCCACACATTGTACAGGTGGACTCAGCAAGTGGTTTGCCTTATGAGGTTAGATTCTCCTTCACGAAGGAAAAGGAGTTTCAGCACTCACTGTTAAACACGTAGGTTCCACCTTGTAGCTGTAACTGAATGAATGTATGTACTGGTGGTTCATGTTTAACACATCTTACTGTATTTCAGTTCACTGGACTTAAAACTGAAAAACTTTCATCCCACAAACACATGGAACAGCATGGAGGAACTTGAGGATCTTCAGTGGAACGCGCCTTGGACCCATGGTATTTTTTTTTTTCTCAAGACATGGAATGCTTCTAACTTTTAGATCCGACCACCGCCACCATAACAGACGGTGTCTATGCTTTTTCCAGAATACATCAAGAAACACTGGATGACCGACACGTTCTTTGGCTACCAGTTTCTGAATGGCTCGAATCCCATGATGATCAAGCGTTGCTCAAAGCTGCCCAACAACTTTCCAGTCACTAATGACATGGTCAAGTCTGCTTTACCAAAAGAGAGCTCTTTGGAAAAAGAAATGGAGGTACAGTGTGAAAAAACAGTTCTTTGAGTGATTTGCCACTTATTACATGTGTATCTTTTTCTGATTTCCCTTTAAATGTGTTCAATCAGAAGGGAAATATCTTCCTGTGTGACTATGCAAGACTAGATGGAATTGTGGGAAATGTGATAGATGGGATTCAGCAGTATCTGGCTGCCCCTCTTTGCTTACTCTTCAGCAATCCTCAGGGCAAATTGCTGCCCATCGCCATCCAGGTAAGACCTCAGACCTCAGCTGAAGACACTGTTTGCTATTGTCTTCAACTGCAAATAGACATAAGCAAGGATTAATCTCTTAAACCAGCCAGGACCTGCCAGGGGTCCAGAGCTTCCTTCCTCACTGGGAATTGTAGAGTTTATACCTTTTCACTAAGTTGAATAAAAGCAAACTTTCTTTCTCTTAGCTGAAGCAGAAGCCTGAGGCGCAGAACCCCATTTTCCTCCCCACTGACTCCAAGCATGACTGGCTTTTGGCGAAGCTCTTCGTGAGAAACGCAGAATTTAACGAACACGAGCTGAACTTCCATCTACTACGCACTCACCTGTTGGCTGAGGTCTTTACCATGGCAACCCTGCGTGCCTTGCCCTCTGTTCATCCCCTCTTCAAGGTAGGTGCTACCTATTTTTCTTCCAATTTTCAGTTAGAAACATATGTGCTTTGATGCACATGCAGAAAAGGGAAGTACTTAAGATCAACAAAGCTCTTTTAATGATAAACTTGATAAAAATGTAAACTTGATTATAGTGGTACCAAAGGTTGATTCCTCCCAGGAGCACACAGATGTTTGAATGATGCATGTTATCCCCTCTGTTTTAGCACTTTTCTTTTTTTTGTTTTTGATGGGACAGTAGTTCGTACTTTGATTTAATTCTAACACATCTATGAGGGTTAAATATACCAGTGTATATTTACACCAGACTCTTACAGTAATACTACAGATCCAAATAAAAGCCATTTGGAACCAATTAGCATTGTGGCAATGAGGTTACATTAATTACACTGTTGTACAATGTACACTTAGGTGAGGTGTAGTTACCTAGGTGTGGAACTTTTAAAGATTCACATGAATGGGACCTGCTTGAGGAGCTTATGAACTATTGTTTAGTAAAACATGATAATGCCGTTATTTGCTTTTCATCTCACAGCTTCTGTTTCCTCACATTCGCTACACACTGCAAATCAATATCATGGCGAGGAAACAGCTGATGTCAGCTGAAGGAATTTTTTCCACGGTACATATTTCCTTTAAGAACTTTATCATTCCAAAAATATACTTGTGGAAATGCTTATGACTGATGTTAGTCAGTATTCATCACTATCTGGGTTTCTTCAGTGATTTACCTTCTCTTTACATCTTTACCACACAGAGTTGTGCTATAGGTCTAAAAGGAATGATTACACTTATGAGAAGAGCGACTGCCAGTCTGACCTATAGCTCTCTGTGTTTGCCGGACAACATCAAGGAGAGAGGCCTGGAGAACATTCCCCATTACTACTACAGAGATGATGGCCTCAAGTTGTGGAACATCATTCACAAGTACGATGAAGCTACATTAAATGTAGACTGTAAATATACTAGGCAGTATTTTTATACATGTATGACAATGAAGATTTCTGTGTAAATGGTCAAGCTATCATATTAACTGTGAACCCTCCAGGTTTGTGAACGGAGTGGTGGCACATTACTACACCGATCGTGATGTCCAGGAGGACTCTGAGCTCCAGACATGGCTGACGGAGATTGTAGAACATGGCTTTCTGAAAAATGACAACAGTGGTGCGTGTTGTGATTTATTTTGGGACTGGGTTATCAGACGTACTGGAAATGACGCTGTAATCATTTTATGTTTCTGTGACGTTCATGAAGCCATGTAACCTATGGACTGTCCATTGTTCTAAAATGTAACCCCCCCCCCCCCCCCCAATTAGGAATCCCCAAGTCCTTCCACACAGTGGCTGAACTCGTCAAGTTTGTCACCATGTTGATCTTCACAGTATCGGCCCAACATGCTGCAGTCAACAACGGCCAGGTTAGGCAGTATCATTTTGCTTAAAGCAGATTGTGGTTCATAACAAAGATGGACTTGTGCCAGTGTTCGCAAAACATCTCAAAGTAACACCCTTTTGAGTTTGTCAAATTGCACCAGTAAAATCATGGGTACGGATGTCTGTTTTGGGCAAAAATGGGGAGGGCGGCACTTTGGAAGGTAGCTGAGGGGTGTTGGGCTTTCAGTTTTAACAAAATTCAGTATAACACCAGTTTTACTACAGTCCTTTTCAATCTTTAGAAAATCAAAGCCATCCCACTTTATATAGTTTATTTCTTAAAAAGCCAACTGACCTAAAATGAGTAACTTGGTTTCTTTGTTCAGATTTATTAAACAAACTTCTGCTGTACAAAAAACATATAAAAGAATATCTCCCTCTTTTTCTGTTGGTGCAAATGTGGACAATCACATTTCTCAGCCCAGTAAATGACTGAATAGCTAATTTTCTCCAGTTACCATTATTGCCAATGTTACAATGGGTGATCCTGCCATCAAATGTAAATCAATGTATATTCACTAACATTGTGGCCAATGGTAGGAGTTGCTGACTTTCACTGATGCACTATATGGACAAAAGTATTGGGATACACTTCTTAATGATTGAATTAAAATGTTATTTAGTCTTATTGCCGCAGGTGTATCACATCAAGCACATAGCCATGCAGTGTGCCTAAAAACATTCCTAAAAGAATAGATCATTCTGAAGTGCTCAGTGAATTTGAGCATGGTATTGTAGTTGGATGCCACCATTGCAACAAGTCGGTTCATGAAATTTCTTCCCTCCTAGATGATGGTCAGGTCTGGGTTTGGCAAATGTTGCAAGAATGTTACCTGCCTGACTGCATTGTGCCTGATGTAGTTTGGTTTGGGAGGGATATTGCCATGGGGTTGTTTTTCAGGGGTTGGTTTAGAACCCTTAGTTCCAGTAAAGGGAAATCTTAATGCTTCAGCAGACAAAGACATTTGACAATTGTATGCTTCCAACTTTGTGGGAACAGTTTGGGGAAGAACCTTTTCTGTTCCAGCATGACTGAGCCCCAATGCACAAAGCAAGGTCCATAAAGGCATGGCCAGGTGAGTTTAGTAGAACTTGACTGGCCCTCACAGAGCCCTGACCTCAACCCATTTGGGATGTACTAGAATGGGGATTGTTGGACAGACCCCTCATCAATCATCAGTGTCTGACCTTGCAAATGCTCTTCTGGATGAATGAGCAGAAATTCCCTCACACTCAAAATCTTGCATAAATCTTCCCAGAAGAGTAGTAATTCCAGAGAGTGGACCAACTCCATATTAATGCTTATGGATTTAGAATGGAATATCATAAAATCTCCTCTAGGTTTAATCTGCAGATGTCCCAATATTTTGTCCATATAGTGTAATTCATTGCTTATGCAACAGTGACATTGAAATTCCAACCATGATTATGCTGATAAAATCAGTGATGGATCAATGTTGCTGTCTAGGTAGCTATATTATCTTAACTTCAGGTAAGATTTAGTTAACTTGGCTGCACCTTTCCTATGTTCAGAAATGACTGGTTATTACTGCTTGACAAAATACAGAATATACACTACATTTAACCCATTGTCATATTGTCTGTTTGTCTTACCACTCACTGCCAAATATGCATTCATGCTCACACCATTGTTCAAGTTGGAAGACAAATATTCATTTGAAAAAGGGCAAAACCTCTGTAGATATACTCCCTCCCTAATAAGTCTTGATGCAGAAAGCTGTGGAGTCTGATTAGGTGCCTCATCCCTCTTTTAGTACTTGCCTTTAAATAAGTGTCTGACATGGCTTTGGTCGCATGGCACAAAGCAGTGATTTCAGTATGGCTTTTATATCCTAATTCAGTTGGTCAATGGAGTGGATGTTTATTCATTTTATTTATTTTTATTCCAGTATTCTTGATTCACATGGCTCCTGACCTTGTCTGTTTTTTCAGCTTGACTTTGGAGCTTGGATGCCCAACTTTCCCAGCACAATGAAGGCTCCTCCTCCCACCACAAAGGGACAAGCAACGGCAGAATCCATTCTTGCAGCTTTACCTGATGTCAAGCACACACTTAAACTGATGTCTGCCTTACACCTGCTGAGCAAGAAGTCCTCAGATCATGTGAGTCCAAATTCAGCACCAACAGTGTCTGTCTAGGCCTAATGTGCTGAGCATTTTATGTCAGTTTCAGGTGTAATTCAGACAAGTTCTACTAAAAACAGTCTCTGGGCAGTGTGCATGAAACACACTTGCATGCATATGCATTTGAGGGAGGGACTGCTAAAAATGAGTGGAGATGTTAGACATGTGGCTGAATGCATATTTAGCTCCATTTACTGAAGTTTAAGCAACTGACAGCAGTCAGTTTTGGGTTTTTCTCTGCCTTTTAAAAACCTGATACAGTGAGGCAGTGACATGGAACATTCTGATGTAAATTAGCAAAATATCATTATGAACTTAACCAACCTCCTTTAACAGCCAGGACCACCACAGATCAGGTATTATGCGGGTGATGAATCATTCTCAGCACCACAGTGTCACAGACATAGTTTTTAAACACCTCAATGTCACTACTGGACTGAAGTCCACCAACCAAAAATATTCAGCCAACAGTGTCCTGAGACCACTGAAGGACAAGAGGATGACCAATACAAACTTTGCAGCAGCAGATGAGCTACTGTCTCTGATTTTACATCTACATGGTGGACCAACAAGGTATGAGTGTCTAATAGAGTGGACAGGCACTGTGCACTTTAAAAAGCTCCAGCAGTGCTACTGTCTGATCCACTCATACCAGCACAACACACATTAACATGCACCACTATGTCTTTGTCACTGCAGTGCTGAGAATGATCCACCACCCATACAATACCTGCTCTGTGGTGGTCCTGTGGGGGTCCTTATCATTAAAGAACAGGGTGAAAGGGAGCTGACAGAGTTTGCAGGGAAACAGATGGACTACAGTCTGTAATCGTAGAACTGCACAATGCACCTATATGGAAAACTGAGCTGATAAAATAGATAATGAATGTAGAAACAAGGTAGGTGTGCTTAATGAAGTGACCGGTCATACATTCAGCAACAGAATATTATCTAAATTCTCAGAATCAAGTGCTTGTTTCAAAGCAACTTGCTAAGATTTTCACTCTCAACTTGAAAATATGAGGAAGCAGCTCATGACTTGAGGCATGGGGCACAACCTAGCACCTCTAACTTGGCAGAGCTGACATTTTTAACTAGGTCTACAATTACCCACATTTCACTTTTTGATAATATACATGCGCAAATGTTCTTCAAAGTGAGTTATATCTTATAATATAACTTGCTCATAATAAATACAATGCTATCTATTCCAAATCTGACTTTTATTAAATGTTTCTATTCACTTTAATAGCCTTAAAATGAAAAACCTCTTCCAAGTAATTTCTTGGGCTGTAGTGGCTACAAAAGTGCAGTTGAACTCAAACTGATGATAAGCTATATGAACTCTCCAAAAATCGGTGAAAGACATTTGTAGCATCTGGCAGCTCTTTGCATGCACATGTGTTCAAAAACAACCCGAGATGTAGATGTGCAAGAAGGGGGCTCTTTTAAACCCTGTGCCTCACAAGCATGCAGTCAGTGGGCGGGGTTGAGTGCAGTTTGCATGGTTAGCTGCAGTCTTACCAAGTGGTATGATTTCAGGCACATTGCGAAGGCACATTTTATGCACAACCCCAATTCCAATGAAGTTGGGACGTTGTATAAAACATAAAAACAGAATACAATGATTTGCAAATCCTTTCCAACCTATATTCCATTGAATACACTACATTGTCCCAAATTGGTTGGAATTGGAGTTGTACATTTTCCCACTATATACACTAAGCAAAGGTATACTACTACCAAATAGAAAAAAGCCCCAAAAAGACATTATCAACTTGAACATGTACTACTTAGATAACTGGATGATTATCTGAAGGTATTTTGAGCGAGCCTTCCATGTTAGCCATCAGGTTCTTGTGGCCTCACTCTTCCCAGTGGGGCCACAAGAAGAAAAGAAGAGGAGGGAAGCAGAAATGAGGACTGAATCTGAATGTCATGCTAAATCTAATGCTAAGTCATAGGTTTATTCTATCCATCTGCACATAAACACCTTACTGTACATATTTCACTTTCTGTAACCCCTACCGTGCATCTTTCACACCTAGACACTGTTTCAGTAACAATATATGCACATATTTATTCAGGACTGTTATTATGTGCTGCTATTGCACTGCCTTTTTCATCTTAGGTTGTAGATCTGATTGCAGATTTTTGTATATGTCTATTTGTATATATGCCTATAGATTTTTTTTTTTTTTTGTATTCTTTTTATATTGTTTCACCCTTATTACTGTGCTGTGTGAGTGCTGCATTTCCTTTGAGATCAATAGTGTCTGTCTGCCTATCTAGCCATCCATCCACACTATATTGCCAAAAGTATTCGCTCATCTGCCTTCACATGCATACGAACTTAAGTGAGATCCCATTCTTAATCCATAGGATTTAATATGATGTCGGCCCATCCTTTGCAGACATAATGGCTTCAACTCTTCTGGGAAGGCTTTCCACAAGGTTTAGAAGTGTGTGTGTGTGTGTGTGTGTGTGTGTGTGTGTGTGTGTGTGTGTGTGTGTGTATGGGAATTTTCGACCATTCTTCCAGAAGTACGTTTGTGACGTCAGACACTGATGTTGGACAAGAAGGCCTGGCTCACAATCTCCACTCTCTCATCCCAAAGGTGTTCTCAGGTTGTGGTCAGGACTCTGCAAGCCAGTCAAGTTCTTCCACACCAAACTCGCTCATCCATGTCTCTATGGACCTTGCTTTGGGCCGCAATTATGTTGGAACAGGAAGGGGCCATCCCCAAACTGTTCCCACAAAGTTGTGAGCATGAAATTGTCCAAAATCTCTTAGTCTGTTAAAGCATTAAGAGTTCCTTTCACTGGAATTGAGGAGCCGAGCTCAACTCCTGAAAAACAACCCCATGCCAAACTTTACACCTGAGCTCTATACGCACTGTTCTTGAGCTAATCTGAAAACCACATGAAATTTGGAGGTCTGTTGTGATTGACTCTACAGAAAGTTGGCAACCTCTGCGCATTATGCACCTCAGTGTCCGCTGACCCCCCTCTGTAGTTTAACGTGGCCTACCACTTCGTGGCTGTTGTCATTCCCAATCACTTCCACTTCGTTATAATACCACTGACACTTGACTGTGGAATATTGAGTAGCGAGGAAAATCCATGACTGGACTTGTTACACAGGTGGCCTCCTTTCATGGTACCATGCTGGAATTCACTGAGCTCCTGAGAGCGACCCATTCTTTCACAAATGTTTGTAGAAGCCGTCTGCGTGCCTAGGTGCTTGGTTTTATACACCTTTGACCATAGAAGTGATTGGACCACCTGAATTCAGTGATTTGGATGGGTGAGTGAATACTTTAGGAAATATAGTATATCTGTGCCGGTCTGTCTAAATGTAATCTAACAGCTACTGCTCTAGTTTCACAAACCTCACTAATAGCTACTCTAGTTGCCAAAACCCAAAATTAAACTGTCCCAAGATGCTGTGCAGGTGTAGATGTGCTAATAAGCCATGGAATCAATGTGTTCACATCGATAGAGCACATGGTGGAATGGAGAATTTGTTGCCCTGTATGCACAAGTCTCCTCTGTTTCTTCCTCATGCTCTTGGGGAGTTTGCCTGATACCACTAGGAGTCTGAACACCTAATTCTAGGACAATTTTGTACTGGATAATGTACTTTATTAACATAATTAACTGAATTGAACCTAATATTGCACAAATCAATAACCAGCTTCTAAATGCTTTTAAGGGGCTGTTCTCTACTGTGCTCTTCTGCGCAGTTACATGTTTTCTTGCTGCATCACAACACATTTTTAATGATATTTGCAATGTTTTTCATACTTCGTGGATATAACAATGTTGTTAAACAATGCCTTCCTCCTTTGTATTCCTGCAGTATCCTTTTGGATATTACCCGGAGGAACTCTTCGTCGAGGCTGTGCCCCTTCAGAAAATGGAACAGTTCAGGCAAGATCTGAAGGCTCTCGAGGGTGAAATAGAAGCAAGAAACAAGAATCTTGAGCTTCCGTATGATTATTTAAATCCGAAGAATGTGGCTAATAGTGTAGACCTGTAAGAAAATGGATAATCAATCTGCTGAAAAGATTCTGATTGCACTCCAGATTTTCAAGTTTGTAGTTTCTGATTGTTTTCTGCCACTTATTGTCTGCAGAATTAGTTGCAGTGTTTAAGTTTAGTTTAATTAGTAAAGTCTAGTGTTCATTTAGCATTTAGAAATGAGGTTTGTTATGGTTTGAATGAATTGTTAGCCAAGTTTGGCATGGTACATGCAATCTGTCTTATGATGCATAAGTTGTAAGCAATAAAAACAGTTACATGCATGCAGTACAGCCCCAATGCTTGCTTGCAGTAAAACTTAAGCTTATGTTGGGAAACCTAGAACTAATGGTATTAAGTCATGATTTTAATTTAATCATGATGTGAACGAGAGCAATAGGTAAGTGAAATTCCATCAGTGGAATATGAAGTTTGGCACTAAACTGGATATTATAGAGCCATTTCAGGGTAAATCCTTTTGGATGTTACTGTTGTCTAATATGACCTGATTCAGAGTAGCACTGTACCTAACCACCAATCAATATGATGTGGTCTTTGCAGGATGATCTTTACTGCCCCTACTGTTAAATTTCACCGGACTGTCCTAAGCTGCCCTATAGAGCCTTATACAGCTGGATTAAATGTGTTGGATAAGGCCAGTAGCGCAGGTTTCATTTCAGCTTTTTGGGTGTGGCAGGGGGAGACGCACTGATCATAGCACCCAACTCACGATGGTAGACATCCTTGTTGTTCCTGAACATTAGTCAACAAATGATTGTACAATTACAGATATAGACCATAATTGTTGAAAAAGATCATTTTAAATAATTAAAGAACACATACTGTGGGGGTCTTATTTGTTTAATAAAATCCAAAAGCAGTGCTTCTAAATGGTGTATTCACTGTGCATTAGGCTTTGTTTTATTATGGCATGTATTGGCACAATTGCTAATTATTGTGCATTAATTAATTGCTTAAATTCACATCTTATTAGTGTACGATTGGCAACATCTGCTTCTTATGCTTGCGGCTCTAGGGACTTAAATAATAGAAAATAATAAATGAGACATCAACACCTTAAGATGTGCTATAAATTCTGAATTGTGGTGTTGGTCAACACAATTAACAGGCTGTAAACACCCATTAACTATATTAATAAGTGACCATGTTTTGCGGGAGCTAAGCACAAGCAAGCTCAGAAGGTTTCAACACATTTTACCAACCTAACACGGATAAACTGAACTAAAAGTAATTATTTGAAAGAGGTTTCGATCTTTTTAGGTCAAACTATCATGAATAAATGCTGGATTTTTGATGCAAACTGTTTTTGAAAACTTGAATAATCTCTTGATTACAATATTAAGTTATAGTAATAACATACATTTAGATAATCATGCCCAATATTGCATATTTGCATTAACTAAGTCTTAAAGTGTTTATTACTCACTTTTCCAATTAATAATGCAAATAGTAAATCTTCATATTAAAGGAATCCAATTATTTGCTAATACAGGCCATAATAAAGAAAGCTATGTATATCCTGATATACTTAATATAATTTTTTTTTTGCCAAAGTTAACCAAAAGCACATCATTAAAAAGCTTCAGTCACAAGACTGCAGAAAATAATAGCAGGAATAACTGACTCTCTCCAAACACTGGAAAGGACATGACCCTCCGGTCCCCCCTTAAATCTTTTTATTTAGGCTGAACCAAGTTTAACTTAGATCTTCAGAAGCACTCCTGTTTTAACTGCTAGCAGGTCACATGTAATAATCTGTATTAATCTTAACTCACGCTGTATGTAATCATCCATTAACAAAAACCAGCATGCACTGCTCATTCATACAAGGTGTACATCTAATGTTCATGACTTTTATTGGCATAAATTTTTAAATACTGACATCATCTGTCTATTAAAACAAGAGTGAGGGCCACTGAGGACCACAGGATTTCAGGTCTTTCAGGTTTTACTGGTTTGTAATTTACAATATACATAATGTCAAGAAAACATGAAGTTGGGTTGTGTAAACATTGCCCTGCATCACTTATACATGAAGAATTCACATACTGAAATTATGCACCAGCAAAGCATATATGGGTTTTTGAAATATATATATATATATAGCTATATACACACAGATACATTTACAATGGAAATAGGTTGTCTCTCAGGTAGCGCTCAAGTGCCCTGATGAAGCACATAATGCTCTCGTTGGGTAGTTTAAGGCTTTAAAAAGGCAGTCTTAAGAGCATATGACCATTCCGTTCTTCTGAATTTGAGCGTTGAGGTCAACTGGAAATTGAAGAGTGGTGACGTAGAAAAATTGACACATTGTTCTTGTTCAGAATTAGTTTTTCCCAATTTAGTTTAGCTATATTCACATTATTATATTCATATTTGATCTGGTTACTGTAGGCATGGAGCACTACTGTAGCATGCACTGGCAGCCTGGACAGGAGGCTGGAGGAAACGCACCAGAGCCTCAAGGGAACTGCCAGAGAAAGCATGTCCCTCAATGTGGGCGGCTGCAGCTACTTGTGAAGAGTCTGTGCAGATGTTGCTCTTAGAGCCTCCTCAGGTTGTGCTCTTCCTGACACGCTCCTCTCCTCAGGCTGATGTCGTCCAGTGCCAGCTCACCGGTCCGGCCTCTCCTGCGCTCACCCTTCAGTATCACCTGGAAAAGTGTGCACATCAATCAGTTCCAAGCAGCAAGTAACAACACGGTCACTTAAACGTCTTGAAAAGTAGGGGTGGGCAGTATGATATTTATCGTTATCGTGGTAAATTATGTGACCGTCACATGCAAAGGTTTGAACATTCTGGTCAAATTACATTTTGTTGTTTGAAAGACATCCTCTAACATAACCTCTGCAAAAACAAAAAACACTGAAGATGGCAATTTAATGCAAATTTTAGTACACAATTTCTATTTATTTGCCCAGATTAAGATATTAAAAACACAAAAAAAATACCATACCTTATGCACCAGCCACTTTGTATGTGATCGAGGTTATCTTAGGTAATTTAGGGAAATAATAAGGTTATTGTGTCCCATACTAACTGGTGAAATCCCTTACAAATTGTGTTACCTGGTAAAACTCTGGCAAAACTAATCCAGCTCAAATAGGGCTATGGAAGGATTTTGCTCAGCAGACCTAATAATATGGACAATGGCAGTTTTGCCACTCAAACAATATCACCTCCCCAGAGGTACTAATCCATCTTAAAAAGGGCTATAAACTTGATGGTTATCTTTTATTGTGGCACTACTGGTCCGGTTTTGTCTGCTCTAAGTTACCGGTGTATCATGACATACCCTAGAACATGAATATTTCTTAACATATCATGATATTTACTGCTGTATCAGCCACCTTTGCTGAAAAGCATCTTCTTGCATTCTGTACACAAGTCTCTCACTTACAGCTCATTAAAAACAAATTGGACAAATTCTCTGGAAAATGCAGATTCTAATTATTCCATCTGTGTTTGGGTTTGTAAGTAGAGTGGATTTTTTTCTTATTTGAATTTAGGGAAAAGTTATATTTGTGTACACTCCATTTTTGCAAAAAGGAAAAAAAAATCCTAATTTTTTTACCTTTTTCTGACAACAAAACAATCATAAAAATGTCAGACATGCAGACTGAATGTAAATGACACTCTTTACGTAAGTAACCATAATTAATTATAGGATTCCTCAGTAAAAATTATAAATGATCTTCTATTATTCACGGACCAAGGAAATGTGTCGTTGTTAGTCCTCCTTGACCTTAGTGCAGCATTCGACACAATAGACCACTCTATCCTACTAGATAGACTAGAAAACCTTGTAGGGGTAACAGGAACAGCTCTTTCCTGGTTCAGGTCCTACCTCACCGATCGATATCAGTTTGTTAATGTAAAGGGTGAATCATCTGTTCGTGCAAAAGTAATGTATGGTGTTCCACAAGGCTCTGTTTTAGGACCTATATTATTTACAATATATATGCTACCACTAGGCACCATTATCAGTAAACACGGCATAAATTTCCACTGTTATGCAGATGACACCCAGTTATATATATCAAGTAAACCGGATGATAAAATTAAACTTGGCAAGATTGAGGACTGTATAAAAGACTGGATGTCAAATAATTTTCTGTTACTTAACTCAGATAAAACAGAGGTCCTGCTTCTTGGTCCAAAATTAGCCAGACACAGACTGTCTAACTCAACACTAAAACTTAACAATCTCTCAGTTTCATCAAGCCTATCTGTTAAAAATCTTGGTGTCATGATAGACGCTGATCTCTCCTTCGACACACATATAACTAATATTACTAGAACAGCTTTCCTGCATCTCTGCAATATTGCTAAATTAAGAAATTCATTATCTCTACAGGATGCAGAAAAGCTAGTTCATGCATTTATCACTTCAAGGCTAGATTATTGTAATGCCCTGCTGTCTGGATGTCCCAGCAAAAGCCTTAACAAGCCTCAGCTGGTCCAGAACGCTGCAGCCAGAGTCCACAAGAACTAGGAAGTTTGACCATATTAGTCCAGTTTTATCAGCCCTGCACTGGTTACCAGTTAAATTTCGCATTGATTATAAAACTATATTACTGACATATAAAGCTCTAAACGGGCTCGCCCCTCAGTACCTGAGTGAGCTCCTCTCCCACTATGAACCATCACGCCTACTTAGATCACAAGGTGCTGGCTTACTACTGGTAGCTAGAATTAATAAAGTTACATCAGGGGGGAGAGCTTTCTCATACAAAGCCCCCCAGCTCTGGAATAATCTTCCTGCTAATGTTCGGGAATCAGACACAGCCTCAATCTTTAAGTCTAGGCTAAAAACTTTGAATTTTTGTACAGTCAAGCATTTGGTGACTAGTCTTCCCTGTCAGGTCTAGACCTGCTGGAGTCTACACTGCTCTGTTTTACTGTAATCTGTGGTCAGCCACTCTTTACAGTACTAACTCTGTTTTTTTTTCTTTCCTTTCTCTGCCGAGCTGATCAGCTGCCCATCCTGTGCGCCTGATGCTGTTGCCTCTACTGCCTTGATTGGTGCCGCTGCTCACCAGCCTTCTGGACCGGTTTGACCACCACTGAGCTTCTTGCT
This sequence comes from Pygocentrus nattereri, assembly GCF_015220715.1. Taxonomy (NCBI): domain Eukaryota; kingdom Metazoa; phylum Chordata; class Actinopteri; order Characiformes; family Serrasalmidae; genus Pygocentrus; species Pygocentrus nattereri. Next base: position 13,045,909 of record NC_051215.1, read on the forward strand.
GTACAGCGCTGTGCAGTCCTCACCCTCAGATCTTTCTTTTCCCACTTTACTATAATACTTCATTCTAATAATGTTTGCTATCCGGTGTCGACCATAGGAGGATGGGTTCCCCTTCTGAGTCTTGGTTCCTCTCAAGGTTTCTTCCTCTTTTAGGGAGTTTTTCCTTGCCACCGTCGCCGCTGGCTTGCTCATGGGGGCTCGGACCCGGAGTTTCTCTCTTCTTTTCTCTTCTCTCTGTAATACTGATTGTTCTGTAAAGCTGCTTTGTGACAACACCTGTTGTAAAAAGCGCTATACAAATAAATTTTGCTTTGCTTTGCTTTGCTCAGTTTCATATAACTGTGAAATGAAATTGTTTCTTTATGTCTCAGAAGATCTAAAAATTTCATTAGATGTCGAGTTTCACAGCAACATGTGAAGAAATCTGCACAGCTGTCACTTCATATCACTGAGAATGACGCATAGCAAAGCCCGATGGCTTCATTATGCGGTTATGATCTCAAAGTCATTCCGATGGTTTCATTGATTCTTCAAAAAAATATTTCAGCCAAAAATAATAAGGTGACTAACAGATTTTTAGAAACATTTTGCCAACTGTTTTGCACACTGTGGAATTAGACCTCCACAAAGTGAAACACCCACATGCATGCACACTAGTGAACACACACACTAGGGGGCAGTGAGCACACTTGCCCAGAGCAGTGGACAGCCCTATCCACAGCACATGGGGAACAATTGGTGGTTAGGTGCCTTGCTCAAGGGCACTTCAGTCATGGATTGTCAGCCAAGGGGTTCGAACCTGCGACCTTCATAGGGTTCACGGTCATAGGGCTGGTTCCCTAACCTCCAGCCCACAACTGCCCCTACAATGGTGAATAACCGGTAAATAAGAGCTCATGTGCGTAACCCTCTACTGCACACAGTGGTGAGATCTGACTTGTGACTGGCTGAAACCATTCCACTGCCCTGCAATGTTGCTTCTAGGCAACAAATATACGTTGGCAACTTCTTGTAACAAAATATATATATATATATATATATATATATATATATATGATACTGAATTTTTAAAAAGATGTTTAAAAGTGCCCATTATGAGATAATATAACCAAATAGAGTTCTGGCCTCTAGATGCTTAAGAGGCATGGCAATCAGCGAGGAAGATGGCAGTGTGCACCAGGAAAAGGGACTGTTATTCATGTTATTGTTTGTCAGTTAAATGTATGAAGTATGTATTTATTGCATTGCTCAGTATCAGAGAGTTGGTTTAGTATGTGTGAGTTAGTGTGGGTTTTAGTTGTGGTGGATACAGTGAGGATGAAGAGTAAGACCCCTGTGCTTACTCTGTGTAAAAAGCACCTCTGTTGTGGAATCATGGCCTCACCATTAGTGATGCACTACTGGTATTTTGATCGGCTGTTTTGATAACTTATTTCACAAAGTTGTGATGGTGGCCACTGTTATGGCTCAGGTTTAAAATGAGTTGCAAGATGCTTTATATTATACAGCTCAAATTCACTTTAGTTTCTTGTAGGTTTCAAGCAACAAAAGTTGCATGTTAGTTTCACCCTGTAAAGTCGGCCTAAGGCTTGCTGTCATCTACATTTCTTCAGGACTTAGACTAGTCTTCAATGCAGCATGCTCAAACTAAACCTGCTGCGTTTGATTAATGATCACAGGGGGCTTGAAGAAACAACCAGCCAGTGAAGAAGACCAGGTCTTCAACCTCTGACCAAATACTTAAGCCTGTCAACAGTAGATTTTAAGACAACCCTTTCCAGAATTGACCCATGGAAGGCTTCCTACCTTGAAAACATAACTGGCCAGGAGCTCAGACATATTTCAATGAGCCAGGCAGTTGTAACTGAGTGCCTCAATGAAACTACAATCATTAGCATTGCTGTCTGGCATGGAAACTGCTCTGTCTCAGACAGGAAAACACAGCAGCAGGTAGAGAAAGAATGAAACCACAAAAGACAGTGAGACTCTTTTCAATCTTTTCAACTCTGCCCTTCTTTTAGCTGATTTACATGCATGTGCTTCCAGCAATAACACATAGCACCTGTGTAGCACAGTTATAGTGTGTTCTCTTTTTCAGATACTGTGGAAGCTGGTTGAGCAGGCTTGATGAAACAACCAGTCATTGAAGAAGACTACCTCTTCCACCCCCGACCCAATACTTGGGTCTTTCTATGGTAGATGAGTTCATTTTATTTATTGTTTTTACTTTTTAAGTAGCACAGAATACAAACATGGTATGGTTATACTGAGGGGCTCTTTAACCAACATCAATCCGCCTGGCGGGTTCTCTCCACAATGCTTGGTTTGGCAGGTCCTCAAAAAGGGCAAACACATCAGTTTATCAATGAGTCTAAAACAAGCGAGTTTTTTGATCAAGCACTTGTGTTCATGGATTGCTCTTGTATTGCCTCTTGAATGTTAGGTTGGATCCATGTGTTGACATCTGCACATTTTCACGTTCACACTTTATATCATTTTCTCAACTCTGATTCTTTACATACAACCATAATGAGATGAAATATCTGTGCACAAATGTTTTAAAAATAAATGCTCATGCAGCATTTTTCAGAATTTAGGTGTATTAATAGTTTGCTAGAGTAACAGCCTCAACTCTTCTGAGACAACTTTACTTTAGATGTTGGAACATTGCTATGAGGATTTGACTACATTAGTGAAATCAGGTACTTATTTTGAATGATTTGTTCTGCATAACACATCATTCATCCCAAAGGCATGGTGGTCCATCACTCCAGACAACACAGTTTCACTGCCCCACAGCTCAATCCTGGGGGGTTTACACCCCACTAGTCAGTGTATGGCACTGGACGTATTGACCTTTGGCTTCTGAACATGTGCAGCTGCTCTAGTCTGTCCCATTCATACATATAGTGTACTTTCATATGCACCCCAGAGACGTGAGGCTTGACTCAGACTTGCATCTCAGAGACACAGACTCGTACCTTAGGAATTTAAGACTCAAGATTGATTCCAGACTTGACTCAGACTCACACCTCAGAGACTCAAGACTCAACTTGGACTCGCATCACAGAAACATGACTTGGACAAGCATCCCAGAGACTTGAATCTCGACTTGGACTTGCACCTCAGAAACTTTATTCAGATTTGCACCTCAGAGACTCAAGAATCTATTTGGACTCGCACCTCAGAGACTTGAAACCTACCCCACCCATAGAGAGTCTCGACTCTGTCTCATATGCAAAAGACTTGAAACTCAATTTGGACTTGCACCTTAGAGACTCGACTCAGACTCACATTTCAGAAACTTAACTCAGACTTGCACCTCAGAGACTCAAGACCTGACTTGTACTCACAACCAAGAGGCTACAAACTCTGACACACACCTCAGAGACTTGTATTCTTTTTCAGTTACTATACTCTCCTGCATCCAGCTGCTTGATATAAGACACACGTTTTACTTTGTGCACACAAGAAACTTTCTACACATTGTTTGCTCTCTGACAGTTTATAGTTTACATTGTAGAAAAATACATCAACGACAGTGGTGCTAAACACTGTACACCTTAACTTAGTAGAATTCACTAATTTGGATACTTTTGGGCATATAGTGTACTTTATACATATAGTGTACTTATAGTGTATAATGGACATAGACTTGGGCAGTCGGCTGGAGGTTAGGGAACCAGCCCTGGTTGCCGGTTTTATCCCCTTGTTGGGTTAAGTGCAGAAATCCAATTGAGACTTGCACCCCAGAGACTTGTTTCCATCATGCATCTCAGAGACTCAAGACTCAAGTCAAATTCACACCTCAGAGACTCAAGGCTTTTGTCTTTGTATTTTTCCTTTATGTCATTATTATTATTATTTAAAATTTGTTAAATCTCCCATTTGAATCCTATTCTCAATGGACTCTAATTCTAAGCTTGGTAATAGAATGCAGGTATCCCTGCTATTCCCTGATGCTACTAGAAGCGTTGGTTATGCTGTGATTGTCTAAGGTAGTCCAGAAATTTCCTCTTAGACCAGAGAGGCATTTGTGAAAGCAAGCCACGTCTTCTGTGTCATCCTTTTAACCCTGTTTTTTAGGTGAGCACTGTGTTAAAAATACACTAAAATTCTCCTGAACTAGTTAGTACAGCATACGGGTACATATATTAATACATTTGTGACAACTTGCATGCACTGAGTGGAGGTTTAGTAGGTTATAGAAATGTAGAGGTGCGGATTCTAAGTTGTAAAAATGTTTTAGTTTTAGTTACTTGTGTTTTAGCTAAGCTTCTAGTTAAACTCTGTGAAGAACGTGTTGAAACGAGTTTGAGAGAGTTCTTTAATTTTATTTTGACGATATGAATGAGTATTAAGATGTGTTTGCGTGTAGGAGACATTCTAAGAGATTTGATAGCGGCAGTTATTAGTTGGCGCTTTGAATATGTTTTTCTTTTTTAGTTCAGCGTACCACAGTTATTACTAATGTTAAGTGAGCATTGTCTGTATCTCTGTCTTTGGTACATAATATGTAATGTTATAGACTACATATGCAAGCTTTAGCCATTCTTTTAGCACATATACGTCCTGTGGTAATTTAAGAATATTATTTCCTTCAAACCTAAAAAAATGTGAATTGAGGATGCTGTATTCATCTGCTGGACAAAGATGCCTAAATGGGACTGTAGTATTCAGTGGAGTCTCCCTCTGACAGGGACATGTTCACCCTATATTAATAAATGTGAGAAATCAAGCTAAATATATATATATGTTTTGTACTGAACTGTGATGTTTGCTGAGCAAAGAACAAAAGAAAAACAGGCAGAGATATTTTTATAAACAGAATTGTTTAAATAAACTAAGACCAGAGAGGCATTCGTGAAAGCACTCCACGTCTTCTGTCTCATCCTTTCAACCGTTTTACAGGGGCAAAATCTGTCCCATGGGTCCCAAGCCTGGGACATGTAACCCACCTCCTAAACCTGACTTGCACTCACGCCCCAGCAACTACAGGCTTGACTGACTCACACATCAGAGACTTGAGACTCAACTCGGACTTGCACCTCTGAGACTTGAGACTGGACTCACATGTCAGACACTCAAGACATGATTCAGTCCCACATCTCAAAAACGTAGACTTGACTCACACCTCAGAGACTTCAGATTCAGTTGCGACTTGCATTCCAGGGACTTAACTCCAGCATGCACTTCAGATACTCAAGACTTGAGTTGAATTCACACCTCCAAGACTCACCGCTAAACAACTTGAGACTTGACTCTGATTCACACCTCAAAGAATCAAGACTTGACCCAGACTCGTGTCTAAGAGACTTGAGACTGACTCACACCATCATACTCTTATTCTTTTTTTTCTGGTATTCTTTTTTTTTCAGCTACTCCACTCTACCCACTTCATCCAGCTACTTGACATGAGACACACATTTTGCTTCATACACAAGTCATTTTCTACACACTGTCTGTGCTCCAACAGTTTATAGTTTACACTGTTGAAAAATACATCCACAGCCATTGGTGCTAAAGACTGTGTATAATACTAGTCTTTTGTAATGTGCACTATATATCATCTATATTTGTTGTATTTCTTGTTTTTTGTGCTATTTTCACCTTATATGCTGTCTTGTGGTCTGTCTGTGTTCTCTAGGATCTGTATTTCATTCCTTATTTAGCACATGGCTGTGAATGCAGTGTATCCTGACTTGACATGATTCATTTTGTGGAGAACTTTAAGCTTGCGAGGGACAGGTGCAATATAAATATATTAAATATAATAGCATTTTTTAATGTTAAGGTTATTATTGTTGTATGCACCTTACACAGTATCGGGATGCAGTTGCAAATGACAACAGGGTAGGACTGCAACAATCACCATGATGGCACCATGCTAAGCACCACGCATAGGTAAGCTGCTCATCTGTCTTTTAAATTAATTAATTAATTAGTGTACTGCACAAGCAGATGGATGTGAAATGATGTGGCACAGTGGCATGACAAGCATATCTTTACTTAGTTGGATATCAAAACTGCCATCTAATTATGGCTAACGTGACTTGTTTGTCATCCTATGCCATTCTCTATTGGTTGGTTTTTAGGTGTGTCATAGCAACAGTCACATTCAAATTTCTATAGGTATTCAAATTCAAAATTTCCATATGTATTAAGGGCTTTCTTTGGTTGCAGTCAAGTGAGCAATTCACATTAAGAAAATCCACTGAATCAGTTGCCTGCTGTGCGTTATCCATTTGTTAGTTTGTTTCTATCACAGAAACATGCTAAAGGAGAAAGTCCACCAGTTCAAGGTTTGAAAGAAGCATTTCAATTAGCCTGGATCTTGCATTTTGACAGGTAAGGAAATCCAGCAAGAAACAACACTAAAGTATATATTTTTTTGTTACATGTGTATTTACATGTATGTTTATGTGCATGTGTGCATGTTAAGAGTCTACAGTAGATGGCTATGTTCATTACAAGCATCATTTTCTGACTTTTCACTCAGATCCGATCTCTTTAACATTATGGTTCACACTCATTCAGGAAATTTCCTCGTCTGTCATTAACGTGAACACAACATTTAACATCTCAAACTTGTTTGTCTTGGGCTATGATTACATTACCAGACTGAAGTGGCACAAATCCGTTTTTTTTTTTACCTTATTATGATATAAGTGTGATGTTTTCAGAGCTGTGTAGTTCAACTGGGCTGGAGCAGACTAGACTGAACCGAAGCTTTTGCACCTTTGGTTTGTCTCAACAGCAAACAGAGCTGAGCTCCAGTGATGTTATTTGGTGAAAATGTAAACCACTTTTTTTTTTGGCTTACAAATCTTTGTGAAACCCATTTAACTGTTTGTAGTATGGTGGAATGCTTAGGGGTTTCACATTTACACATTAAAGTGAACATGGCCATTAATGAGGGACACGCCCACTTTGTGGTGGGTGGAATGTGGGTAGGCGGCGTACTGATTTCCGGGGACAGATAAAAGGGGAGCACACCTAGCTGAGCTCACTTCCTGCTTTGTTAATCGAAGGGATCGTGCGGATTGTTTGTCGCCGCTGAAAGAACTCAGTTCGGTAAGTTTGTATATGGTTGTTAACTGTTAGCAGGATGCTGGTGGTGATGGCTTGAAGTCTGCAGAGTGTAATTTCAGACTATTTTTCATTCCTAGTGTATGTGTGTTAGCAGGGGTAGCCAACCAGGTGAGAATCAGAGAAGTGCACTTAGCAGACTCGGCTAACGTGTTTGGGTATCAACCGTGGCCTAAGTGGTGCTGCTGGTCTACCGTTGTCTGCATATGTATTAGCTATGGAGCAAGTATGCTGAGCAAGCAATTGTGGTTGGTTAGTGTAGTGGTTAACACCTTTGCCTTCTATGCTGTAGACTGGGGTTCAATCCCCCACCAGGGCAAACACCCTACACTATACCAATAAGGGTCCTTGGGCAAGACTCCTAACACCACCTTGGCCTCCCTGTGTAAAATGATCAAATTGTAAGTCGCTCTGGATAAGAGCGTCAGCCAAATGCCATAAATGTAAATGTAGTGGTGTCAGTAGTGCCTGTTACCTGGAGTGGGATCGCAGCTGGGGTGCTTGCGGGCCACTGTTTCTTCCCTCCACTGAGTTTGTTTTTATTATTGTGTGCCTTGCAAATGGTATAAGTGTTTCTTGTATCTATTTTTATGGATTGTAGTTTTTTGTTTAGGATGTAGTATTGGGATTGAGGTTTTTAGGTATTACCACTGCTATTTATGGAACTTTGTAATAGCATATCCCAGGTCATTTGTTCATGGTTGCACCCTGGATTGTGTCTACTTTTATTCTTTTCTTTGATTTGTGGTCAAGGGGTGGGCTGCCCTGGTGCTCTGGCTGTGCCATCTTTGGGTGTTTTATTTGTTGTGTAGTATTGCTGTGGGTGATCTTTATTTGGTGAGCGTGGGTTTGTATGGTCATTGGTCGTTGACTGGGGGTACTTTTGGGCGAAGAGCACCGTGGGATTTGGGCACCTCCTTGGCCACACTTATTTGGGGCCTGTGCTATGCTAACTAGTCTTGGTAATTAGCCTGAATCCCATACAGTTATCAATAGTAACTACAGTCTTTAAGACTCTTTGTTCTTAATGTTTTTTTAATAATTGTAAAATAAAATGTACTGCAATGTTATATTCTGATTGATACAGGTGTATTATTGGCTGGCTCTAGACACTCTTTTGGTTGAGTGGCCTGTGAGAGGGGTCCCCTTCCCCATAATATAGGGGTGGTGTAGTCGAAGCTGTATTTCGTTTAGGTGTCTGCATAAGTACAAGGTGGGGTGCTTTTATTGTATTGATATTGCACCCAGTACCAGTGGGGGTAGTACGGCCACATATTCAATATAATAAACCATGCTGAGAAATGACTTTTAACCTCACCTCAGTGAGGGATCAGTCCCTCATTGGCATCTGGTAACAGGAAGTGCCAACTCCACCATCCGGAAATGGCACATACGCCACCTAGCAAAATGATCAATAACTGGCGATGAGTGGCACTTGCTGCTCACGCTGCTTGGTAGTGGCACAGCCACACAAATGCCATGTGCCACTCAAAAAAGGCACGTATTAACAGCTCCTGTGAGCAAAGCAGTGACTTTGGACAGCGGCTACTCAACTCTGCTAACTAGCAGCCCATCAAAGCACCACCATTGGCCATCAGAACCTGGGAAAAGGGATGGAGGATTGTTGATTTGAAGACTTTGTACAGGTAATGTATTGCTTTATTGGTTCACAGGTTTATGTTGGGTGGACAATTCGAAGCAAAATGAGTCGCTTTAGCCAAAGGCCATGCACCAATAGCAGTAATACTAGCTTGAATATAGGCCCTTTGCATGATTTTGCATGCCCTCGGCTGACGGTCCACCTTAAGTTAAAAAAATGCACTTTGCATTTTACCTAGTTTGCATAGTTTTGTCAATGTTTTAATCTTTTAAAAATATAATTGTTAAAAACCTCTCCATGGATCACCACCTTATCGTGGTGGAGGGGGTTGCGTGCTTGAATGATCCTAGGAGCTATGTTGTCTGGAGCAAAAGCTCCTGGTAGGGTTTCCCATGGCAAACTGGTCCTAGGTGACAGGTCAGACAAAGTGTGATCCATAATAACCCCTATGAAAAGACAAGAACAGGTTTTGTGTACCCTGCCCTGAACAGGGTTACCGGGGTCCCACCCTGGAGCCAGGCCTGGGGGAGGGGCTCGTCAGTGAGCGTCTGGTGGCCGGGCATTTACTCATGTTGCCCGGCCGGGCCCAGCCCGAAGGAGTTACATGAGTCCCCCCTCCCATCGACCCACCACCAATGGGGAGGGGCAGTAGTAGGGGTTCGGTGCTTTGTGGATCGGGCAGTGTCCGAAGGCGTGGGCCTAGGCGTTCTAATCCTCGGTTGCTGAAACTGGCTTTTGGAACTTGGAACGTTACCTCACTGGCGGGGAAGGAGCCCGAGTTGGTGCGCGAGGTTGAGAGACACCGGCTAGATATAGTCGGGTTCACCTCAACACACAGCTTGGGCTCTGGGTCCAATCTCCTTGAGAGGGGCTGGACTTTATTCTTTTCTGGAGTTGCCCATGGTGAGAGGCGGCGGGCAGGTGTGGGCTTTCTCAAAGCCCCTCGACTCGGTGCCTGTATGTTGGGGTTTTCTCCGGTGGATGAGAGGGTAGCTTCCCAATGCCTTCGGGTTGGGGAACGGGTCCTGACTGCTGTCTGTGCTTGTGCACAGAACAGCAGTTCAGAGCACCCAGCCTTCTTAGAGTCCTTGGAAAGGGTGCTTGAAAGTGCTCCTCCTGGAGACTCTATTGTCCTACTGGGGGACTTTAACGCTCACGTGGGCAATGACAGTGAGACCTGGAGGGGTGTGATTGGGAGGAATGGCCTCTCTGATCTGAACCAGAATGGTGTTCAGTTTTTGGACAGTTTGTCCAGCACGAACACCATGTTTGAACACAAGGATGTCCATAAGTGCACATGGCACCAGGACACCCTAGGCCACAGTTCAATGATCGACTTTGTAGTCGTGTCATCGGACTTGCGGCCATGTGTTTTGGACACTCGGGTAAAGAGAGGAGCTGAGCTGTCAACTGATCACCACCTGGTGGTGAGTTGGTTCAGGTAGTGGGGGAAGATGCCGGTCAGACCAGGCAAGCCCAAACGTATAGTGAGGGTTTGCTGGGAACGTCTGGCAGAAGAACCTGTCAGATTGATCTTCAGCTCACACCTCCTTCAGAACTTTGACCAGATATCGGGGGAGGTGGGGGACATTGACTCAGAATGGCCATGTTCCGTTCCTCCATTGTTGAAGCGGCTGACTGTAGCTGTGGCTGTAAGGTAGTTGGTGCCTGTCAGGGCGGTAATCCTCGAACCCGGTGGTGGACACCCCAGGTGAGAGATGCCGTCAAGCTGAAGGAGTCCTACTGGGCATGGTTGGCCTGTGGGACACCAGAGGCAGCTGGCAGGTATCGACAGGCCAAGCGCTCTGCGGCTTCAGTCGTCGCCAAGGCCAAAACCTGTGTATTGGAGGAGTTTGGTGAGGCCTTGAAAAGTGACTAAGTCGGCTCCGAAAAGATTCTGGTAAACCGTCAGGCGACTCAGAAGGGGAAAGCAGTGTGCCACTAGCATTGTATATAGTGGAGATGGTGTGCTGCTGACTTCGACTGAAGACGTCATTCAGCGGTGGAAGGAATAGCTACTTTGAGGACCTTCTCAATCCCACCGACACGTTCTCCAGTGAGGAGGCAGAGTCTGGGGACATGGGAATAGGCTTGTCCATTACTGAGGCCGAAGTCGCTGAGGTAGTTAAGAAGCTCCTTGGTGGCAAGGCTCCAGGGGTGGATGAGATCCGCCCTGAGTTCCTCAAGGCTCTGGATGTTGTGGGGCTGTCTTGGCTGACACACCTTTTCAACATTGCGTGGACATCAGGGACGGTGCCACTGGATTGGCAGACTGGGGTGGTGGTGCCTCTTTTTAAAAAAGGGCACCGGAGGGTGTGTTCCAACTACAGGAGAATCACACTCCTCAGCCTCCCTGGTAAGGTCTATGCAGGGGTACTGGAGAAGAGAGTCCGGCTTATAGTTGAACTTCGGATCCAGGAGGAGCAGTGCGGGTTCCGTCCTGGTCGTGGAACACTGGACCAACTCTTCACCCTCTCCAAGATTCTGGAGGGTTCATGGGAGTTTGCCCAACCAGTCCACATGTGCTTTGTGGATCTGGAGAAGGCATTCGACCGTGTTCCCCGGGGTATTCTGTGGGAGGTGCTTCGGGAGTACGGGGTACATGGCTCTTTGCTACGAGCCATTCAGGCCCTGTACAAACAAATCAGGAGTTTGGTTCGCATGGCCGGCAGTAAGTCAGACTCGTTCCCAGTGAGAGTTGGACTCCGTCAGGGCTGCCCTTTGTCACCGATTCTATTCATAATTTTTATGGATAGAATTTCTAGGCGCAGTCAGGGGATGGAGGGTGTCTGGTTTGGTGACCTCAGGGTCACATCGCTGCTGTTTGCAGATGATGTGGTCCTATTGGGGACATCAGGCCACGAATTTCAGCTTTCGCTGGATCGGTTTGCAGCCGAGTGCGAAGCGGCCGGGATGAGAATCAGTACCTCCAAATCCGAGACCATGGTTCTCAGGCGGAAAAGGGTGGAGAGCCCTCTCTGGGTTGGGGATAGGCTCTTGTCTCAAGTGGAGGAGTTCAAGTATCTCAGGGTCTTGTTCACGAGTGATGGTACAAGGGAGCGGGAGATTGACAGGCGGATTGGTGCTGGGTCAGCAGTGATGCGGGCTCTTTACCGGTCTGTTGTGGTAAAGAAAGAGCTAAGCCATAAGGCAAGGCTCTCGATTTACCGGTCGATCTACGTTCCCACCCTCACCTATGGTCATGAGCTTTGGGTAATGACCGAAAGAATAAGATCGCGAATACAAGCAGCCGAAATGAGTTTCCTCCGCAGGGTGTCTGGACTCTCCCTTAGAGATAGGGTGAGAAGTTCGGTCATCCGGGAGGGACTCGGAGTAGAGCCGCTGCTTCTTCACATCTAGAGGAGTCAGCTGAGGTGGTTCGGCATCTAGTAAGGATGCCTCCTGGAAGCCTCCCTCGGGAGGTGTCACAGGCAAGTCCACCTGGGAGGAGACCCCGGGGAAGACCCAGGACACGCTGGCGTGACTATATCGCCAAGCTGGCCTGGGAGCGCCTCGGAATCCCCCTTGGAGAGCTAGTGGAAGTGGCTGGGGAAAGGGAGGTCTGGGCCTCATTGCTTAGGATGCTGCCCCCGCGACCCGAATCCCGGAGAAGCGGAAGATAATGGATGGATAATTGTTAAAAATTTATACTTTGGTGTTTGGTTAGTGCCACACCTGAGCAGCAGGTGCCAATGGTTAGTGCCACTTAGGAGCAGCTCGTGCCCCTGGCATTTGATTAGTGCAACTCTTGAGCCAAACATTTGCAGCTAGCTAGCTACACTATGTTAAATTACACAATACTAAATTACAAGCTAGGTAGCTAAATTAATGAAGTTTCCTTATTTTTATGGATTTTACGCAAATTAGTTAAATATAAACCATCAAGTACTGAATAGTGGACAAAATTAAATGCCCTTTGTGTATCATGCATATTACTCAAAATATCACTAACAGGAAATGGTATCACAGTATACTGATATAGATGATATCACCCAGCACTATGCTAAATGTTAAAGTACTGAAACCCATTTACATCAAAGTCCAAAAGCAGTCTGTCCACTATAATGGAAATCATTTTTGGACTGGCAGTATGACAAAGTGTGAACTGTACTATAGCAGGTGAAATACTGAGTCCTCCCAGTTTGAAGCCCCAACCAAGTCAAATCGACCATATAATCAGCGAGCGACTGAGAGCGCTTTCTCTCTGGTGGAGAAAGTGGACCAGCTAGAGGTGCGCATCCGGGGTTTAAGGGATAGACAGCAAAAGTAAGTGTCAGCAGCTTCGGGTGCCTTAGGGAGAGTTAGCACCCCCTCGACTCCGGTGTTGGAGCCCTTACAGCGGGGCGAATGGGTGATGACTCGGCAGTCTAGCCAGAAAGCTAAGGCTAATGCTAACGCTGAGGCCAAAGTTAGCCCACTGGGAACACCATGCTTCTCCGATTCGCGTGTCAAACAGGTTTGCTCAGTGAAACACCCACTTTGGAGCCTGTTAAAATTACTCTGGTTATAGGAGACTCGATTGTCCGACATGTGAAATTAGCTACTCCTTTAGGGGTGCCAGCAGTAACATTTAGATGTTTATCGGGAGCCAGAGCGCCAGACATTAAGGTGGCAACCATAGACTGTTAGCTGATGAGATATCCGAGGATAGTCGTACATGTAGGGGCCAATGATCTTCATCTGCGGCAGTCTCAGATAACTAAGGGTAAGATTAGAGAGGTGATTAAACAGGCCCAGACGATGTCCAATGCTGTAACTTGCTCTGCCCTCATCCCAATGCGGCAGGCGCGGAAGCCTACAGCAGGCTTTCGGCATTAAACTGCTGAATGTCCAAGAGGTGTTCTGAAAATCAAGTGGGCTTTATAGACAATTGGTTACGTTTTGAGGGCAAGCCTGGTCTTATAGGTAGGGATGGTGTCCACCCCATATGGGAGCGTGCTGCCTTTCTTTCTTGCAGCTTAGCTCAGTCTTTTAGTTAGTCGGCAGTGTAGTGTAAACAGCTGCTGACAGTCCAGAGCCGGGACCAGGCCGCAGACAGGCTAAACTGACCGTCTGCGACCTGCCTTGAGGCGTCACCCTTTGAGACTGTCTTTGCCCCAAATTAAAGCTAAATTTAATCATAGACAAACTCAATCAGCCCATTTAAACAACCTAATCAATATATATCCGTATTCAGATGATGACACCTTAGATCTAAAATTTGGACTACTCAATATAAGATCACTAAACTCAAAAGCAGTCATCGTAAATTAAATTATAAGCGATCATAAATTTGACATTTTTTGTCTCACTGAAACATGGGTTAGACCAGATGAATATTCAGCTTTAAATGAAGCCACCCCTATAGGCTATAATTATGCACATAGGTCAAGATTATCAGGCAAGGGAGGTGGAGTCTGTGTAATCTACCAAAATACTCTAGATATTGGTCAGAAACAATGTGACACTTTCACTTCCTTTGAGGTCCTTTCCATTCATGTTACAAATCCGGTCACAAAAATGCTTTCTTTTTCATTATTTAACATTTACAGACCACCAGGGCCCTACTTTGAATTTTTAAAAGAATTTAGTGATTTCGCTGCAAACCTGGCTGTGTGCAATGATAAAGTAATAATTGTAGGAGATCTTAATATTCACTTTGAGAAGGTAGACGACCCATTAAAAAATTTACTTCATTTATTTTTTAAAGTAATTTACTTCAATTCTAGACTCTGGTATTACCCAAAATGTGACAGGGCCTACACACTACTGTAGTCACACTTTAGATTTAGTTTTGACACTAGGTCTTAACATAGACAAGCTTAATATCCTACTGAAAACCCCAGCAGTCTCCGACCACTTGATTTCATATGAGCTACGTCTTAGCCATAATATGTACGTTCCCTCATTATTCTACAAAGCGCTCAATAAAACCTTTTACTGACCTACAATTTATAGAAAATCTGCCAGAACCATCAATGCCAGTTTTCACTCCATCAGACCCAATGTAGCTACAGTTACTAACCGATTATTTAGAGAATACCTTCCGATCCACTTTAGAAAATGTGGCTCAACTTAAAAAATAAAAAGAATATGGCAGAAAAAGCTCGACCCATGGTACAACGATAAAACCCATACCGTAAAACAAACAGTTCGGAAACTAGAGCAGAAATGGTCAGAAAAAGGACAGCCTTATAGAGTATAGAAATGCTCTCACAAAAGCTCGCTCAGCATATCTGGCCCGCTGATCGAGAACAATATAATCCTAGAGTTCTGTTTAGTGATTTCCCAAATCACAAAAACAGGCAGGTACTGAACCAGAAATTTCAGCAACTCTCACCAGTGAAGTTTTTATGGACTTGTTTAATAATAAAATTGAAAATATTAGACAACAAATTCAACCCACAGTATTAAATCCAACTTGGCTGTCATGTGACTTGGATGATGTAAAACAAAACACAGTTGTAGAAAAGAGCCTGGAAACTTTTCCCCCACTCCCACAGCTAGAGCTAGAGAAGATTATCTCCTCTGCAAATTGCACAACCTGTATACTCAATGCAATTCCCTCAAAATTACTCAAAGAAGTACTGCCAGTCATTATAAACCCTCTTTTAACTATAGTAAACTCATCCCTTGGTTTGGGCTATGTTTCCAAAGCTTTTAAACTAGCAGTTATCAAACCTCCTGATCAAGCAACTAAATCTTGATGTTAGCATATTGTTTAATTACAGGCCTATTTCTAACTTGCCATTATATCGAAGATCTTAGAAAAAGCTGTGGCCCAACAACTTAGTTCATATCTACATAAGAACCATATATATGAAAAATTCCAATCTGGATTCAGGCCACATCACAGCACTGAGACAGCTCTAGTTAAGATAATGATCTTCTTGCCTCTGATCAAGACCATGTATCCCTGTTAGTGCTACTTGACCTCAGTGCAGCTTTCAATACAATAGACCACAATATTCTCCTAGAAAGGTTAGAAAACATGGTTGGAGTCACAGGGACAGCCCTATCATGGTTCCAATCTTACTTAACAGAACGTTACCAGTTCGTCAACTTGTATTCCAATTATTCAAAAGTAAGATTTGGAATTCATGGCTCTATTTTAGGACCATTTTTTACACTATACAGGTTACCGTTAGGCAGTTAAGTAACCATGGTGTAAACTTTCATTGTTATGCAGACGATACTCAACTGTACATATCAGCCAAGCCTGATGACAAATACAGGTTAAAGAAAATAGAGGGCTGTGTAAAAGGTGTGAAATGCTGGGTGTTAAGGAACTTCCTCCTACTAAACAGTAACAAAACAGAGGTTCTCCTTCTGGGTCCTAAATTGGCAAGAAATAAACTACCAGATTTAATTTTAAATCTCGCCGACTTTCCAGTTACACCTGGCTCAGGAGCAAAAAATCTTTCACAGGCAGCATCACTAGGACAGCTTCTCTACATCTTCGCAACATTGCCAAGATAAGAAATGCCCTATCCCTGTGTGATGCAGAAACACTAGTACATGCCTTTATTACTTCCAGGCTAGACTACTGTAATGCACTACTGTCAGGATGTACAAGCAGGAATTTAAGCAAACTTCAACTAGTCCAAAATGGTGCAGCCCAATATCAGTCCATATCAGCCCCATATCAGTCCAATGCTATCATCACTTCACTGGCTGCCTGTTAAATTTCGTATTGATTATAAAATTCTTTTATTGACGTATAAAGCCTTACATGGGCTCGCTCCTGAGTACCTGCAAGACCTTATTTCCCATCACGAGCCATCACGACTACTCAGATCCCAGAGTGCTGGCTTATAGTTCCTAGAATTCATAAGGCTACAGCTGGGGGAAGAGCTTTTTCTTATAAAGCCCCCAAACTCTGGAATGATCTTCCAGAAAATGTTCGGGACTCGATCTCGATCTTTAAAACTAGGCTGAAAACTCACTTGTTCAGTTTAGCTTTTGGTAGGTAATGTTCCCCCTTAGATAAAGGCAGCAGATCCAGGGGTCCATGGACACAGGGAATTATAGTAAACTGAGACGCTGGTGCTGTCGTCCCACTGCTCGCACACCGTCACTCAGGTTTGTGGACGGTGGAGCGGAGGGATGCCAAACTGTTTCAGAGTGGCCTCGAGTCTGTCTCCTTCTGGTTCTCTCCTTTTAGTTAAGCTGTCAGTCAGATCTGCCAGTCATTAGCCACACTCTGTAAATGTTTACATCCCCTGTTTTACATACAGACAGAATAAAACTAATTCCCTCTCCTTGCCTTTTTTTCCGAGTATACAACCGCCCACATGTCCGATACTGAAGGACGACTGACTGCCGAGCCCTCTTACTACCCACTTCACACCAGCTGCCCAAACCCCAGCTAGTGCCACCTACCGTGGACTAGCTGCCCACCCTACACTGTTTTCATAAACTCCTAGTTATTACTACTACTGATACTACTGCTAGTAATATTAGTAGTATAATCACTTGTAGGTAGTTTGACCAGAGGAGGATGGGTCCCCCCTGGTGAGCCTGGTTCCTCTCAAGGTTTTTTCCTCAGTTCTGAGGGAGTTTTTCCTTGCCACTTTTGCCCCTGGCTTGCCCATTGGGTTTTTTTTTTTTTTTTTTTACATTCTTGTTAACTTTGTCTTTTCTAGAATTCTGTGAAGCTGATTTGTCACATCTGTTGTAAAAGGTGCTACACATTTTGATTTGATATAATTAGTTTTTTTGGTAGGATGGCTGATAAATCAAAACAATTGCTTGAAACAACTGGTGGAATCTTAGTGGCACGACTTCTTTAGGTAAAGGTGGCCCTAAACACAATCAGATGGGAACTTAAACTGTTTTTAAACGTCTTTAATTCCAGGGCAACCATGGCGAATTACACAATTGAAGTCTTCATGGGTGATGCTCTCAATGCAGGGAACGCCAACACAGTCTTCATCAATCTCATTGGTACAAAGGATATCAGTGAACCACAAATCCTTGGTCATTCTGCAGAGATGCTGAGCTGTTCAGTAAGTTGACTGCATTTTATTACAATCTATTTTTATTGTATTATATTATGCTTAGTGACAGTATAAAGCCTGGCACTGGATTCATTTTCTTCTCTGCAATAATATAAAAATGTATCAGTAAGTCCTTATGTTTTTTGGAGAAATGCATTTAAGAACAAAGTGTGCCACATTCATGAAATGAGCTGAACAAATGTGCATAAATAACATTTTTTTTGTGTAGAATCCTTTGTCCATGAATGTTTTTGTAGTGTTGAGATTTGCGAGTACTAACAAACTTTGTCACAGGATGGAAAATTCTAAAATATGCAAGAGTACAAGTATTTTTGTGAACTAGTGTTGAGATCAGTTCCAATGAAATATCAAGCAGACACAAAATCCATTGCCATGTCAAGGTGGAGTGAAAAGGATTCTATGAATTGAGCAGTGATTTTTTTTGTTTTTATTTTATTATTTTTTTATTTTTTTATTTTGCAGCTGTCAAAGTACAAAACATTTGTTTCTGCTAACCTGAGAGATTAGGTGAGAAAAAAAAAATTAAAAGAAAGATGTTGAGCATAGAATACCGTGGACTAACAGGGCTGCGAGATCAGTGACAAACTTGATGCCAGAAATTAAGGACCTTGGAAAGAAACCAAAAGTAATGTGCTAAGCTCCCCTGAATACCACAAATTACAAATAACAGAAATCATCTTAAAGGTGTTAAATAAAATCTACACAATGAGTAAATAATTGATTGAAAAACTAATGTAAGTAATTACATTTGTTTGTCTACCATCAGTCTTGGCTTTTGGATTGACTTGAAAATAACCTGTGCAAGCAAAACTAAATCACAACTTCACATTACTACTAAATAAGAAAAGTTGAGTCCTGAGACCATCACAGTATGTTCTCATTTACAGTGCAGGCTTAAGATTATCCCCAAGTGGGAGCTATTAATACTCAAATTACTTAAAGATTAAGTGACCCTTAGTCCCACAATGGGGAAATTTCACCACCTCATCACCATCAAATTTCATCACCTCATTGAACCCTTCTGTGCAGTAAAACACCACATACACATTCATGAATGCATACACACTAGAAGGCAGTGTGCAGACTTGCCCAGAGAGGTGGGCAGCCCTATCCGCAACACCCGCGGAGCAGTTGGGGGCACTTCAGTCACGTACAGGGGATCAAACCAGGGACCTTCAGGTCACAGGGCTGGTTCCCTAACCTGTAGCGCATGACTGCCTCAGTGTGTGTGCCATTGAAAGAGGAAACCCACAGTATACAATATATACAGTTTTACTTCATTTATACAAAGTGAAAGGCCCAAAATGATACAAAACATTCCGTAAGTAATAATTTGACATGCTGGCATGATAGCCCAGCTAACAGGCCCCTCCAATAATATTCTAGATGCATGAATTGAGTTGGCAATTGAACAGGTCTTCACAATAGAACATAAAAGCAACAGCTATAAGTTTAATAAGGAATGGTATTTTTAAACTGTGTATTTCTGCTGTATTCTGGGCCAGCACTCGGCTCGCAAAAGAGATTTTAATCTCAAAACTTTACAACAAGTAGTTTCACACAACTGTAAGTAGCTTTTAAGATGCTCATGTAATATGTACTAATTAATGTAGAAAGAGCAAAGAGTTGACAGTGTTAGGTAGGTTTTAGATGTAATGGAATACAAGTATTGGGAACACTTTTTCAGGATTCATATATATACAGGAATTAAGTATGTTTATTTAGTCCAAGTTACATTCTGTAAAGGCAGTATTCCGAATAGAATTGTTCTTTTGTGACATTTTTCCTACTTTTCGACCCCTCTTAATTAATGACTTGTATAGAATTACCAAAGCTCCTGCTGAAGCCTGAGTAGACAGAAAAAAGCACTGTAATGAGCCAGTATTAATCTCAGTGCTATTGAGCTCATTTAGAAGATGATCAAAAATGATCAAAATCCCCTCTGTAGTGGACATGTTTGTGAGTGAGAATGTAGGCTCCACAGTTAACTGTTGAGTAAGAAAGATGCACAATGTGGAAGGTAGGCTGGGGGGGGGAAGGCAACACAAGGAGTATATGTAAAAAAAAAAAGAAAAAGAAAAAAAAAGTAAAACAGTATGCATGATGCCAAGAGCCAAAAGAAAATGTGCTGATTTTTACTGAACAAGATTACATTGATCAACCTAACACTTTCAAAGTAAATCTGACAGCTCATTTAATTTAATTGAAACACAACAACTTAGTTCTCATTCAACTTGGTTTTACATGCATTTAAGTATTATCAAGAAGAGAAGATTCAGAGCAATTTCTTTGTGCCCAGCTGTGAGTATATGTGGCTGAGATGTACTTCACTCATAATTTGCTCATATTTCTGAAGGATTCATGAATGAGGCCCATTTTTATAAAAGGTTTCTAATTTACATATTAAACTGTGATGTTGAGTAATGCGTTTGGAATAGAAGGGAAAATAAACACGATGGCAAACATTCCCTGATCTCTTCAGGAAGTCAATAGAGCTCAGAGAAAGTGTATGGTTGTACAGTGAACAGAAACAATGTGCTGCGTAGTATCCCAACAGTATGTTAGTAATCAGAATAATACGTTCCCCAACAGAAGACGCTGACTGTGTCTTGCAAAGAAAGTCTTGGGCCGTTCTTCCTGGTTCAGCTGGAGCTCAAGGCACTCGAGCTTGAAGATTACTGGTTCTGCTCTAAAGTTATCGTCACTGATCCTGAAGGACGCCAGTGGCTTTTCCCTTGTTACCAGTGGTTGTCTCCTAAGAAGAAAACAATTCTCAGAGAAGCTACAGGTTTGTAACTACAAATATAGCAGTGTTAGAATATGCTCATTTATGTTTATGCTCACCCCAAAATTGGTCATGAATGTTAGGTGTTCTAAGTAGTGGCAGATCTAGAAAATTTACCAGGGGTGTCAAAGTAGGTGTCAGGTATTGCAAGTGGGGGTGAAGGAGTTAAGGGGGGGGTGCAGTGTAACACTGATAGCCATTTGTGATGCAATTCTCCCTTGAAGACACAAGCACCTACCCCGCAGCAAGGTGGAAGCCAATGACATGGCTGAAATTTTGAAGAGGCATCTGGGGTGGCCAGTGAGATTTTAAAATGCTGCCTTATTTAAATTTGCTACTTGAAAAAAAGAAACTAAACAGGAGCCATACAATTACAAACAGGTAATTCAACCTCTCTGCCACAACTTGATTGTGACAAATGACTTGTCTTATGTTGGATAATGTCTTGGGGCGTTTTCACACTTGTTTTGAATACTTGAGTCTGCACCCAGGACGGGCTCTGGGGGAGGGGCTCATTATTGTCAGTTGCTTTCATCACAAGAATTCCGTTTGAATTGAGTCAGTACAACACTTCCATATGAGACTTTTTGCAATCAGGTTTGCAAAATGGAAGTTTGCTGCTATTTATCTTCTTTAAATGCAAAAACCCAAGCAGCAAAAAACTTGAAAAACCTCTTGTCTACAGAAATGCTTTCCCCACCATTAAAACTTGAAAAGGGAAGTGAAGCGATATGTCAAAGCAGTCATGTTACAAATTGAACCAATTACACAACTGCACATGCGATGCCGCGGACAGATGGCTTCCATATATGCAGTGTGCCATACCAGAGTATACTGGAAGCAAACCCCAGAACAATGATTTCAGGAGGACCAGAGATTGGTTCTCTTGAAATAGGTGGTCTGGGGGTTTGCTTCCAGCGACAACTTAAAAATGAAGCACTGTAACTAAGTGTTTTCACACCAGAGCTTTTTTCCAGATAAAGGAACATTTGCTCAGTGAGTTCAGTACATTTGATCATGTGAAAACTGTTTACAAAAGCTCTAGTGTGAAAATGCCCTTAGTTTCATGGAATCATCTGCTGCAACATTTTACGCTGTGTGAATTCATGTTCTTGCCAGATTAAGTTAAAGAATTCTATAATTGTCTTTCTTTTGATTTTGTTGGTGGTGATGTAGTTCTCGTTTCTCTGATTGTTCTCTTAGCTGTTGTGTGCTGCCTTCTTGACCAGGGCTCAGTTGAAAGATATTTAAATTTCCCTGTGCTTCCCATGGTTAAATGAAGACGGAGAAGAAAAAAATAAAAATCACCCAAACAGTGAAGAATTTACTGGCAGGGTTGTTAGTTTTAAAAAAATGTCATTATTTTGTATTTCATTTAATTTCTGTTAGATTCTTAGTTGTTTCAGTTAGTCTTAAGGGTGCACTAATAGTTTTGTTTTTATTTTCTGAAAGGTAATAGTAGCTTATTACTAAATTTTTTTTCAATGTATTTTTTCCCCTTTTTCTATGTAGCCAAGTTGAGCCACAAGGACACAGAGGAAATGGCTGTTGGCCATCGGCTTGAAGATGTTGCAAAAAAATGTGAGGACTTCATGTAAGTGACATTCCTCTAAAATCAATCTAACCTGTCTGTGATTGTGTACACAGTGGCTAATGCAGCACTTAAATAATGGAAGCGTAGTCACCAGCTTAGCACTGTGCAGATTGCATATATGCACATAACGCGGTTTCTAAATCAATATAAACCTTTCTAATATAAAGTTCAGACACTTTCTTACTTATTTCTACATTATCTTGAGGAAATATGCAGAAATGATAAGATCAGAGATTAACCACACATTTGTGCTTAAACCATTAGTGATCACTAGATCCAGGATGTGGCTTCAGCAGAGCTGCCAACTTTTTTTTTATTACTGTCTGATGCGTTGCCAATATGTAAGTTAAAGTCCCCAGAAAGAATGATTTTATCTTAACTTGTGGATACAATTGATATTTATTCCACAATTTCTGCCAAAAAATTACTATTTCACTTTGGAATGAATTACTATATTAAAAAGGTTGATCACAACATACTCTCACATACAGACAAATTCATAAACAGTGGTATTTTTGCAGTTCGTCACTATAAATGCATGCCACTCCTCTTCACCTGCTCTTACTGTGTGCATAAATCTATAGTTTTCAGCAGCAGCTTTAAGAATAGCTGCATATATCTCCATCTTAGCTTCTGAGCATTTCAAAAATGTTGTGCATCTTGTGAATTTTACTGTATTTCATGGTTTTACCATCAGAAGCAGAAGAGGTATGTTAATAATTGTGGATTCTCCTTGGTGAAAGCCATTCCAAATGTAAAAGCATTTACGACAGTGTGATTGTGTGCGCTGTGTGTCTTGCAGATGGAGTGTGTATGACTCTGAAATTCCTCACATTGTACAGGTGGACTCAGCAAGTGGTTTGCCTTATGAGGTTAGATTCTCCTTCACGAAGGAAAAGGAGTTTCAGCACTTACTGTTAAGAGCGTAGGTTCCACCTTGTAGCTGTAACTGAATGAATGTTTGTACTGGTGGTTCATGTTTAACACATCTTCTTACTGTATTTCAGTTCACTGAACTTAAAAGTGAACTTTCAACCCACAAACACATGGAACAGTATGGAGGAACTTGAGGATCTTCAGTGGAACGCGCCTTGGACTCATGGTATTTTTTTTCTCAAGACATTGAATGCTTCTAACTTTTAGATCCGACCACCGCCACCATAACAGACGGTGTCTATACTGTCTGCTTTTTCCAGAATACATCAAGAAACACTGGATGAACGACACGTTCTTTGGCTACCAGTTTCTGAATGGCTTGAATCCCATGATGATCAAGCGTTGCTCAAAGCTGCCCAACAACTTTCCAGTCACTAATGACATGGTCAAGTCTGCTTTACCAAAAGAGAGCTCTTTGGAAAAAGAAATGGAGGTACAGTGTGAAAAAACAGTTCTTTGAGTGATTTGCCACTTATTACATGTGTACCTTTTTCTGATTTCCCTTTAAATGTGTTCAATCAGAAGGGAAATATCTTCCTGTGTGACTATTCAAGACTAGGTGGAATTGTGGGAAATGTGATAGATGGGATTCAGCAGTATCTGGCTGCCCCTCTTTGCTTACTCTTCAGCAATCCTCAGGGCAAATTGCTGCCCATCGCCATCCAGGTAAGACCTCAGACCTCAGCTGAAGACACTGTTTGCTATTGTCTTCAACTGCAAATAGACATAAGCAAGGATTAACCTCTTAAACCAGCCAGGACCTGCCAGGGGTCCAGAGCTTCCTTCCTCACTGGGAATTGTAGAGTTTAAACCTTTTCACTAAGTTGAATAAAAGCAAACTTTCTTTCTCTTAGCTGAAGCAGAAGCCTGAGGCGCAGAACCCCATTTTCCTCCCCACTGACTCCAAGCATGACTGGCTTTTGGCGAAGCTCTTCGTGAGAAACGCAGAATTTAACGAACACGAGCTGAACTTCCATCTACTACGCACTCACCTGTTGGCTGAGGTCTTTACCATGGCAACCCTGCGTGCCTTGCCCTCTGTTCATCCCCTCTTCAAGGTAGGTGCTACCTATTTTTCTTCCAATTTTCAGTTAGAAACATATGTGCTTTGATGCACATGCAGAAAAGGGAAGTACTTAAGATCAACAAAGCTCTTTTAATGATAAACTTGATAAAAATGTAAACTTGATTATAGTGGTACCAAAGGTTGATTCCTCCCAGGAGCACACAGATGTTTGAATGATGCACGTTATCCCCTCTGTTTTAGCACTTTTCTTTTTTTTGTTTTTGATGGGACAGTAGTTCGTACTTTGATTTATTTCTAACACATCTATGAGGGTTAAATATACCAGTGTATATTTACACCAGACTCTTACAGTAATACTACAGATCCAAATAAAAGCCATTTGGAACCAATTAGCATTGTGGCAATGAGGTTACATTAATTACAATGTTGTACAATGTACACTTAGGTGAGGTGTAGTTACCTAGGTGTGGAACTTTTAAAGATTCACATGAATGGGACCTGCTTGAGGAGCTTGTGAACTATTGTTTAGTAAAACATGATAATGCAGTTATTTGCTTTTCATCTCACAGCTTCTGTTTCCTCACATTCGCTACACACTCCAAATCAATATCATGGGGAGGAAACTGCTGATGTCAGCTGAAGGGATTTTTTCCATGGTACATATTTCCTTTAAGAACTTTATCATTCCAAAAGTATACTTGTGGAAATGCTTATGACTGATGTTAGTCAGCATTCATCACTATCTGGGTTTCTTCAGTGATTTACCTTCTCTTTACATCTTTACCACACAGAGCTGTGCTATAGGTCTAAAAGGAATGATTACACTTATGAGAAGAGCGACTGCCAGTCTGACCTATAGCTCTCTGTGTTTGCCGGACAACATCAAGGAGAGAGGCCTGGAGAACATTCCCCATTACTACTACAGAGATGATGGCCTCAAGTTGTGGAACATCATTCACAAGTACGATGAAGCTACATTAAATGTAGACTGTAAATATACTAGGCAGTATTTTTATACATGTATGACAATGAAGATTTCTGTGTAAATGGTCAAGCTATCATATTAACTGTGAACCCTCCAGGTTTGTGAACGGAGTGGTGGCACATTACTACACCGATCGTGATGTCCAGGAGGACTCCGAGCTCCAGACATGGCTGACGGAGATTGTAGAACATGGCTTTCTGAAAAATGACAACAGTGGTGCGTGTTGTGATTTTAGTTATTTTGGGACTGGGTTAACAGTCGTACTGGAATTGACGCTGTAATCATTTTATGTTTCTGTGACTTTCATGAAGCATGTAACCTATGGTCTGTTGTTCACTGGTCTAAAATGTAACCCCCCCCCCCAATTAGGAATCCCCAAGTCCTTCCACACAGTGGCTGAACTCGTCAAGTTTGTCACCATGTTGATCTTCACAGTATCAGCCCAACATGCAGCAGTCAACAATGGCCAGGTTAGGCAGTATCATTTTGCTTAAAGCAGATTGTGGTTCATAACAAAGATGGACTTGTGCCAGTGTTCGCAAAACATCTCAAAGTAACACCCTTTTGAGTTTGTCAAATTGCACCAGTAAAATCATGGGTACGGATGTCTGTTTTGGGCAAAAATGGGGAGGGCGGCACTTTGGAAGGTAGCTGAGGGGTGTTGGGCTTTCAGTTTGAACAAAATTCAGCTATCAGTTTTAACAAAATTCAGTATAACACCAGTTGTACATCAGTCCTTTTTCAATCTTTAGAAAATCAAAGCCATCCCACTTTATATAGTTTATTTCTTAAAAAGCCAACTGACCTAAAATGAGTAACTTGGTTTCTTTGTTCAGATTTATTAAACAAACTTCTGCTGTACAAAAAACATATAAAAGAATATCTCCCTCTTTTTCTGTTGGTGCAAATGTGGACAATCACATTTCTCAGCCCAGTAAATGACTGAATAGCTAATTTTCTCCAGTTACCATTATTGCCAATGTTACAATGGGTGATCTTGCCATCAAATGTAAATCAATGTATATTCACTAACATTGTGGCCAATGGTAGGAGTTGCTGACTTTCACTGATGCACTATATGGACAAAAGTATTGGGATACACTTCTTAATGATTGAATTAAAATGTTATTTAGTCTTATTGCCGCAGGTGTATCACATCAAGCACATAGCCATGCAGTGTGCCTAAAAACATTCCTAAAAGAATAGATCATTCTGAAGAGCTCAGTGAATTTGAGCATGGTATTGTAGTTGGATGCCACCATTGCAACAAGTCGGTTCATGAAATTTCTTCCCTCCTAGAAATTCTAAAGTGGAAGTGTTTAGGAACCATAACAATTCACCAAGCACTGAGGCACATAGTGCGTAAGTCATAAACATGTTGCTGACACAATAACTGCTGAGCAGAGTTCCAAACCTCCTGACATCAGCACAAAAACTGTGGGCCAGGACCTTCATGGTATGGGTTTCCAGAGCCAAGCAGCTGTATGCAAACCTTACATCAAGCACAATGCCAAGCGTTGGATGGAGTGGTGTGAAGCGATGACTGGAGAAGTCTGATGGTCAGGTCTGGGTTTGGCAAATGTCGCAAGAATGTTACCTGCCTGACTGCATTGTGCCTGATGTAAAGTTTGGTTTGGGAGGGATATTGCCATGGAGTTGTTTTTCAGGGGTTGGTTTAGAACCCTTAGTTCCAGTAAAGGGAAATCTTAATGCTTCAGCAGACAAAGACATTTGACAATTGTATGCTTCCAACTTTGTGGGAACAGTTTGGGGAAGAACCTTTTCTGTTCCAGCATGACTGAGCCCCAATGCACAAAGCAAGGTCCATAAAGGCATGGCCAGGTGAGTTTAGTAGAACTTGACTGGCCCTCACAGAGCCCTGACCTCAACCCATTTGGGATGTACTAGAATGGGGATTGTTGGACAGACCCCTCATCAATCATCAGTGTCTGACCTTGCAAATGCTCTTCTGGATGAATGAGCAGAAATTCCCTCACACACAAAATCTTGTATAAATCTTCCCAGAAGAGTAGTCATTGCAGAGGGTGGACCAACTCCATATTAATGCTTATGGATTTAGAATGGAATATCATAAAATCTCCTCTAGGTTTAATCTGCAGATGTCCCAATATTTTGTCCATATAGTGTAATTCAATGCTTATGCAACAGTGACATTGAAATTTCAACCATGATTATGCTGATGAAAAATCAGTGATGGATCAATGTTGCTGTCTAGGTAGCTATAGTATCTTAACTTCAGGTAAGATTTAGTTAATGGAAATTTGGTTAACTTGGCTGCACCTTTCCTATGTTCAGAAATTACTGGTTATTACTGCTTGACAAAATACAGAATATACACTACAATTAACCCATTGTTATCATATTGTCTGCGTTTGTCTTACCACTCACTGCCAAATATGCATTCATGCTCACACCATTGTTCAAGTTGGAAGACAAATATTCATTTGAAAAAGGGCAAAAGCTCTGTAGATATACTCCCTCCCTAATAAAAGTCTTGGTGCAGACAGCTGTGGAGTCTGATTAGGTGCCTCATCCCTCTTTTTAGTACTTGCCTTTAAATAAGTGTCTGAGATGGCTTTGGTCGCATGGCACAAAGCAGTGATTTCAGTATGGCTTTTATATCCTAATTCAGTTGGTCAATGGAGTGGATGTTTATTCATTTTATTTATTTTTATTCCAGTATTCTTGATTCACATGGCTCCTGACCTTGTCTGTTTTTTCAGTTTGACTTTGGAGCTTGGATGCCCAACTTTCCCAGCACAATGAAGGCTCCTCCTCCCACCACAAAGGGACAAGCAACGGCAGACTCCATTCTTGCAGCTTTACCTGATGTCAAGCACACACTTAAAGTGATGTCTGTCTTACACCTGCTGAGCATCAAGTCCTCAGATCGTGTGAGTCCAAATTCAGCACCAACAGTGTCTGTCTAGGCCTAATGTGCTGAGTATTTTATGTCAGTTTCAGGTGTAATTCAGACAAGGTCTACTAAATACAGTCTCTGGGCAGTGTGCATGAAACACTTGCATGCATATGCATTTGAGGGAGGGACTGCTAAAAATGAGTGGAGATGTTAGACATGTGGCTGAATGCATATTTAGCTCCATTTACTGAAGTTTAAGCAACTGACAGCAGTCAGTTTTGGGTTTTCTCTGCCTTTTAAAAACCTGATACAGTGAGGCAGTGACATGGAACATTCTGATGTAAATTAGCAAAATATCATTATGAACTTAACCAACCTCCTTTAACAGCCAGGACCACCACAGGTATTATGCGGGTGATGAATCATTCTCAGCACCACAGTGTCACAGACATAGTTTTTAAACACCTCAATGTCACTACTGGACTGAAGTCCACCAACCAAAAATATTCAGCCAACAGCGTCCTGAGACCACTGAAGGACAAGAGGATGACCAATACAAACTTTGCAGCAGCAGATGAGCTACTGTCTCTGACTTTACATCTACATGGTGGACCAACAAGGTATGAGTGTCTAATAGAGTGGACAGGCACTGTGCACTTTAAAAGCTCCAGCAGTGCTACTGTCTGATCCACTCATACCAGCACAACACACATTAACATGCACCACCATGTCTTTGTCACTGCAGTGCTGAGAATGATCCACCACCCATACGATACCTGCTCTGTGGTGGTCCTGTGGGGGTCCTTATCATTAAAGAACAGGGTGAAAGGGAGCTGACAGAGTTTGCAGGGACACAGATGGACTACAGTCTGTAATCGTAGAACTGCAAAATGCACCTATATGGAAAACTGAGCTGATAAAATAGATAATGAAGAAACAAGGTAGGTGTGCTTAATGAAGTGACCGGTCATACATTCAGCAACAGAATATTATCTAAATTCTCAGAATCAAGTGCTTGTTTCAAAGCAACTTGCTAAGATTTTCACTCTCAACTTGAAAATATGAGGAAGCAGCTCATGACTTGAGGCATGGGGCACAACCTAGCACCTCTAACTTGGCAGAGCTGACATTTTTAACTAGGTCTACAATTACCCACATTTCACTTTTTGATAATATACATGCGCAAATGTTCTTCAAACTGAGTTATATCTTATATTATAACTTGCTCATAATAAATACAATGCTACCTATTCCAAATCTGACTTTTATTAAATGTTTCTATTCACTTTAATAGCCTTAAAATGAAAAACCTCTTCCAAGTAATTTCTTGGGCTGTAGTGGCTACAAAAGTGCAGTTGAACTCAAACTGATGATAAGCTATATGAACTCTCCAAAAATCGGTGAAAGAAATTTGTAGCATCTGGCAGCTCTCTGCATGCACATGTGTTCAAAAACAACCCAAGATGTAGATGTGCAAGAAGGGGGCTCTTTTAAACCCTGTGCCTCACAAGCATGCAGTCAGTGGGCGGGGTTGAGTGCAGTTTGCATGGTTAGCTGCAGTCTTACCAAGTAGTATGATTTCAGGCACATTGCGAAGGCACATTTTATGCACAACCCCAATTCCAATGAAGTTGGGACGTTGTATAAAACATAAAAACAGAATACAATGATTTGCAAATCCTTTTCAACCTATATTCCATTGAATACACTACATTGTACCAAATTGGTTGGAATTGGAGTTGTACATTTTCCCACTATATACACTAAGCAAAGGTGTACTACTACCAAATATAAA
This sequence comes from Pygocentrus nattereri, assembly GCF_015220715.1. NCBI lineage: Eukaryota > Metazoa > Chordata > Actinopteri > Characiformes > Serrasalmidae > Pygocentrus > Pygocentrus nattereri. The sequence continues at coordinate 13,075,600 of NC_051215.1, forward strand.
AAAGCCCCAAAAAGACATTATCAACTTGAACATGTACTACTTAGATAACTGGATGATTATCTGAAGGTATTTTGAGCGAGCCTTCCATGTTAGCCATCAGGTTCTTGTGGCCTCACTCTTCCCAGTGGGGCCACAAGAAGAAAAGAAGAGGAGGGAAGCAGAGAAATGAGGACTGAATCTGAATGTCATGCTAAATGTAATGCTAAGTCATAGGTTTATTCTATCCATCTGCACATAAACACCTTACTGTACATATTTCACTTTCTGTAACCCCTACCGTGCATCTTTCACACCTAGACACTGTTTCAGTAACAATATATGCACATATTTATTCAGGACTGTTATTATGTGCTGCTATTGCACTGCCTTTTTCATCTTAGGTTGTAGATCTGATTGCAGATTTTTGTATATGTCTATTTGTATATATGCCTATAGATTTTTTTTTTTTTTTTGTATTCTTTTTATATTGTTTCACCCTTATTACTGTGCTGTGTGAGTGCTGCATTTCCTTTGAGATCAATAGTGTCTGTCTGCCTATCTAGCCATCCATCCACACTATATTGCCAAAAGTATTCGCTCATCTGCCTTCACATGCATACGAACTTAAGTGAGATCCCATTCTTAATCCATAGGATTTAATATGATGTCGGCCCATCCTTTGCAGACATAATGGCTTCAACTCTTCTGGGAAGGCTTTCCACAAGGTTTAGAAGTGTGTGTGTGTGTATGGGAATTTTCGACCATTCTTCCAGAAGTACGTTTGTGACGTCAGACACTGATGTTGGACAAGAAGGCCTGGCTCACAATCTCCACTCTCTCATCCCAAAGGTGTTCTCAGGTTGTGGTCAGGACTCTGCAAGCCAGTCAAGTTCTTCCACACCAAACTCGCTCATCCATGTCTCTATGGACCTTGCTTTGGGCCGCAATTATGTTGGAACAGGAAGGGGCCAATCCCCACAAAGTTGTGAGCATGAAATTGTCCAAAATCTCTTAGTCTGTTGAAGCATTAAGAGTTCCTTTCACTGGAATTGAGGAGCCGAGCTCAACTCCTGAAAAACAACCCCATGCCAAACTTTACACCTGAGCTCTATATGCACTGTTCTTGAGCTAATCTGAAAGCCACATGAAATTTGGAGGTCTGTTGTGATTGACTCTACAGAAAGTTGGCAACCTCTGCGCATTATGCACCTCAGTGTCCGCTGACCCCCCTCTGTAATTTAACGTGGCCTACCACTTCGTGTTGTCATTCCCAATCACTTCCACTTCGTTATAATACCACTGACACTTGACTGTGGAATATTAAGTAGCGAGGAAAATCCATGACTGGACTTGTTACACAGGTGGCCTCCTTTCATGGTACCATGCTGGAATTCACTGAGCTCCTGAGAGCGACCCATTCTTTCACAAATGTTTGTAGAAGCCGTCTGCGTGCCTAGGTGCTTGGTTTTATACACCTTTGACCATAGAAGTGATTGGACCACCTGAATTCAGTGATTTGGATGGGTGAGTGAATACTTTAGGAAATATAGTATATCTGTGCCGGTCTGTCTAAATGTAATCTAACAGCTACTGCTCTACTTTCACAAACCTCACTAATAGCTACTCTAGTTGCCAAAACCCAAAATTAAACTGTCCCAAGATGCTGTGCAGGTGTAGATGTGCTAATAAGCCATGGAATCAATGTGTTCACATCGATAGAGCACATGGTGGAATGGAGAATTTGTTGCCCTCTATGCACATCTCCTCTGTTTCTTCCTCATGCTCTTGGGGAGTTTGCCTGATACCACTAGGAGTCTGAACACCTAATTCTAGGACAATTTTGTACTGGATAATGTACTTTATTAACATAATTAACTAAATTGAACCTAATATGGCACAAATCAATAACCAGCTTCTAAATGCTTTTAAGGGGCTGTTCTCTACTGTGCTCTTCTGCGCAGTTACACGTTTTCTTGCTGCATCACACAACACATTTTTAATGATATTTGCAATGTTTTTCATACTTCGTGGATATAACAATGTTGTTAAACAATGCCTTCCTCCTTTGTATTCCTGCAGTATCCTTTTGGATATTACCCGGAGGAGCTCTTCGTCGAGGCTGTGCCCCTTCAGAAAATGGAACAGTTCAGGCAAGATCTGAAGGCTCTCGAGGGTGAAATAGAAGCAAGAAACAAGAATCTTGAGCTTCCGTATGATTATTTAAATCCGAAGAATGTGGATAATAGTGTAGACCTGTAAGAAAATGGATAATCAATCTGCTGAAAAGATTCTGATTGCACTCCAGATTTTCAAGTTTGTAGTTTCTGATTGTTTTCTGCCACTTATTGTCTGCAGAATTAGTTGCAGTGTTTAAGTTTAGTTTAATTAGTAAAGTCTAGTGTTAATTTAGCATTTAGAAATGAGGTTAACAATAACAATAAAGTTACATGCATGCAATACAGCCCCGATGCTTGCTTGCAGTAAAACCTAAGCTTATGTTGGGAAAGCTAGAACTAATGGTATTAACTCATGATTTTAATTTTAAATTTAATCATGATGTGAATGAGAGCAATAGGTAAGTGAAATTCCATCAGTGGAATATGAAGTTTGGTACTAAACTGGATATTATAGAGCCATTTCAGGGTAAATCCTTTTGGATGTTACTGTTGTCTAATATGACCTGATTCAGAGTAGCACTGTACCTAACCACCAATCAATATGATGTGGTCTTTGCAGGATGATCTTTACTGCCCCTACTGTTAAATTTCACCGGACTGTCCTAAGCTGCCCTATAGAGCCTTATACAGCTGGATTAAATGTGTTGGATAAGGCCAGTGGTGCAGGTTTCATTTCAGCTTTTGGGGTGTGGCATGGGGAGACGCACTGATCATAGCACCCAACTCACGATGGTAGACATCCTTGTTGTTCCTGAACATTAAAGTCAACAAATGATTGTACAATTACAGATATAGACCATAATTGTTGAAAAAGATCATTTTAAATAATTAAAGAACACATACTGTGGGGGTCTTATTTGTTTAATAAAATCCAAAAGCAGTGCTTCTAAATGGTGTATTCACTGTGCATTAGGCTTTGTTTTATTATGGCATGTATTGGCACAATTGCTAATTATTGTGCATGAATTAATTGCTTAAATTCACATCTTATTAGTGTACGATTGGCAACATCTGATTCTTATGCTTGCAGCTCTAGGGACTTAAATAATAGAAAATAATAAATGAGACATCAACACCTTAAGATGTGCTATAAATTCTGAATTGTGGTGTTGGTCAACACAATTAACAGGCTGTAAACACCCATTAACTATATTAATAAATATGAACATGGTTTTCAGGAGCTAAGCACAAGCAGGCTCAGAAAGTTTCAACACATTTTACCAACCTAACACGGATAAACCTAAAAAAATTAAAACCTAAAAGAACTAAAAAAATGTAATTATTTGAAAGAGGTTTTGATTTTTTTTTTAGGTCAAACTATCATGAATAAATGCTGGATTTTTGATGCAAACTGTTTTTTTGAAAACGTGAATAATCTCTTGATTACAATATTAAGTTATAGTAATAACATACATTTAGATAATCATGCCCAATATTGCATAGTTGCATTAACTAAGTCTTAAAGTGTTTATTACTCACTTTTCCAATTAATAATGCAAATAGTAAATCTTCATATTAAAGGAATCCAATTATTTGCTAATACAGGCCATAATAAAGAAAGCTATGTATATCCTGATATACTTAATATACATTTTTTTGCCAAAGTTAACCAAAAGCACATCATTAAAAAGCTTCAGTCACAAGACTGCAGGAAATAATAGCAGGAATAACTCACTCTCTCCAAACACTGGAAAGGACATGACCCTCCGGTCCCCCCTTAAATCTTTTTATTTAGGCTGAACCAAGTTTAACTTAGATCTTCAGAAGCACTCCTGTCTTAACTGCTAGCAGGTCACATGTCATTTTCATTGATCTGTATTAATCTTAACTCACGCTGTATGTAATCATCCATTAACAAAAACCAGCATGCACTGCTCATTCATACAAGGTGTACATCTAATGTTCATGACTTTTATTGGCATACATTTTTAAATACTGACATCATCTGTCTATTAAAACAAGAGTGAGGACCACTGAGGACCACAGGATTTCAGGTCTTTCAGGTTTTACTGGTTTGTAATTTACAATATACATAATGTCAAGAAAACATGAAGTTGGGTTGTGTAAACATTGCCCTGCATCACTTATACATGAAGAATTCACATACTGAAATTATGCACCAGCAAAGCATATATTTTATACATTTACAATAGTACAATGGAAACAGGTTGTCTCTCAGGTAGCGCTTAAGTGCCCTGATGAAGCACATAATGCTCTCGTTGGGTAGTTTAAGGCTTTAAAAAGGCAGTCTTAAGAGCATATGTGACCATTCCGTTCTTCTGTATTTGAGCGTTGAGGTCAACTGGAAATTGAAGAGTGGTGACGTAGAAAAATTGACACATTGTTCTTGTTCAGAATTAGTTTTTCCCAATTTAGTTTTGCTATATTCACAATTTGATCTGGTTACTGTAGGCATGGAGCACTACTGTAGCATGCACTGGCAGCCTGGGCAGGAGGCTGGAGGAAACGCACCAGAGCCTCAAGGGAACTGCCAGGGAAAGCATGTCCCTCAATGTGGGCGGCTGCAGCTACTTGTGAAGAGTCTGTGCAGATGTTGCTGTTAGAGCCTCCTCAGGTTGTGCTCTTCCTGACACGCTCCTCTCCTCAGGCTGATGTGGTCCAGTGCCAGCTCACAGGTCCGACCTCTCCTCCGCTCACCCTTCAGTATCACCTGGAAAAGTGCACATCAATCAGTTCCAAGCAGCAAGTAACAACACGGTCACTTAAACATCTTGAAAAGTAGGGGTGGGCAGTATGATATTTATGGTTATCGTGGTAAATTATGTAACCGTCATATGCTAAAGTTTGAACATTCTGGTCAAATTACATTTTGTTGTTTGAAAGACATCCTCTAACATAATCTCTACAAAAACAAAAAACACTGAAGATGGCAATTTAATGCAAATTTTAGTACACAATTTCTATTTATTTGCCCAGATTAAGATATTAAAAACACAAAAAAAAACTAAAAAAAAACATACATTTTGCACCAGCCACTTTGTATGTGATCGAGGTTATCTTAGGTAATTTAGGGAAATTACAAGGTTTTTGTATCCCATACTAACCGGTGAAGTCCCTTACAAATTCCCTATAAAAACCTGGTAAAACTCTGGTAAAACTAATCCAGCTCAAATAGGGCTATGGAAGGGTTTTGCTCAGCAGACTTAATACTATGGACAATGGCAGTTTTGTCACTCAAACAATATCGCCTCCCCAGAGGTACTAAGCCATCTTAAAAAGGGCTATAAACTTGATAGTTATCTTTTATTGTGGCACTACTGGTCCGGTTTTGTCTGCTCTAAGTTACCAGTGTATCATGACATACCCTAGAACATGAATATTTCTTAACATATCATGATATTTACTGCTGTATCAGCCACCTTTGCTGAAAAGCATCTTCTTGCATTCTGTACACAAGTCTCTCACTTACAGCTCATTAAAGACAAATTGGACAAATTCTCAGGAAAATGCAGATTCTAATTATTCCATTTTTATTCCAGATTTTTTTCTTATTTGAATTTGAGGAAAAGTTATGTGTACACTCCATTTTTGCAAAAAAGAAAAAAAACATCCTAATTTTTTACCTTTTTCTGACAACAAAACAATCATAAAAATGTCAGACATGCAGCCTGAAAGAGATTGCAGACTGAATGTAAATGAGTATACCATAATTAATTATAGGATTCCTCAGTTTCATATAACTGTGAAATGAAATTGTTTCTTTGTCTCAGAAGATCTAAAAATTTCATTAGATGTCGAGTTTCACAGCAACATGTGAAGAAATCTGCACAGCTGTCACTTCATATCACTGAGAATGACGCATAGCAAAGACCGATGGCTTCATTATGCGGTTATGATCTCAAAGTCATTCCGATGGTTTCATTGATTCTCATAACAGGATCACCAGCCCTCCTCCTGATCTCCTTTTCCTGCAGAGTTCATTACAAAATCGCCATTCACTAAAGCTGCATTTACACAAAAAATATCACTATGTACCTCATGTAGTTGTACGTGACAGATGGAAGCAGATGAGAGCTTACTCAGTAACTTAAATTAATGTCACATCAAAATTTTGTAGCTAACCAGCATAACTAGCTTTTTCATACATTGGTTTCCTGCAGGTCTTGCCACTGTCCATCTTCACATAATTCACATGAAAACTGCAAAAACACTTCAAAAAAATATTTCAGCCAAAAATAATAAGGTGACTAACAGATTTTTAGAATCATTTTGCCAACTGTTTTGCACACTGTGGAATTAGACCTCCACAAAGTGAAACACCCACATGCATGCACACTAGTGAACACACACACTAGGGGGCAGTGAGCACACTTGCCCAGAGCAGTGGACAGCCCTATCCACAGCACATGGGGAGCAATTGGAGGTTAGGTGCCTTGCTCAAGGGCACTTCAGTCATGGATTGTCAGCCAAGGGGTTCGAACCGGCGACCTTCATAGGGTTCACGGTCATAGGGCTGGTTCCCTAACCTCCAGCCCACAACTGCCCCTACAATGGTGAATAACCGGTAAATAAGAGCTCATGTGCGTAACCCTCTACTGCACACAGTGGTGAGATCTGGCTTGTGACTGGCTGAAACCATTCCACTGCCCTGCAATGTTGCTTCTAGGCAACAAATATACGTTGGCAACTTCTTGTAACAATATATATATATATATATATATATATATATATATATATATATATATGATACTGAATTTTTAAAAAGATGTTTAAAAGTGCCCATTATTTAATTTCATATAACCAAATAGAGTTCTGGCCTCTAGATGCTTAAGAGGCATGGCAATCAGCGAGGAAGATGGCAGTGTGCACCAGGAAAAGGGACTGTTATTCATGTTATTGTTTGTCAGTTAAATGTGTGAAGTATGTATTTATTGCATTGCTCAGTATCAGAGAGTTGGTTTAGTATGTGTGAGTTAGTGTGGGTTTTAGTTGTGGTGAATCATGGCCTCACCATTAGTGATGCACTACTGGTGTTTTGATTGGCTGTTTTGATAACTTATTTCACAAAGTTGTGATGGTGGCCACTGTTATGTTTCACCCTGTAAAGTCGGCCTAAGGCTTGCTGTCATCTACATTTCTTCAGGACTTAGACTAGTCTTCAATGCAGCATGCACAAACTAAACCTGCTGCGTTTGATTAATGATCACAGGGGGCTTGAAGAAACAACCAGCCAGTGAAGAAGACCAGGTCTTCAACCTCTGACCAAATACTTAAGCCTGTCAACAGTAGATTTTAAGACAACCCTTTCCAGAATTGACCCATGGAAGGCTTCCTACCTTGAAAACATAACTGGCCAGGTGCATATTTCAATGAGCCAGGCAGTTGTAACTGAGTGCCTCAATGAAACTACAATCATTAGCATTGCTGTCTGGCATGGAAACTGCTCTGTCTCAGACAGGAAAACACAGCAGCAGGTAGAGAAAGAATGAAACCACAAAAGACAGTGAGACTCTTAAAAAATACTGAGTTTTTACAACTTACAAATCATGATCTTTTCAACTCTGCCCTTCTTTTAGCTGATTTACATGCATGTGCTTCCAGCAATAACACATAGCACCTGTGTAGCACAGTTATAGTGTGTTCTCTTTTTCAGATACTGTGGAAGCTGGTTGAGCAGGCTTGATGAAACAACCAGTCATTGAAGAAGACTACCTCTTCCACCCCCGACCCAATACTTGGGTCTTTCTATGGTAGATGAGTTCATTTTATTTATTGTTTTTACTTTTTAAGTAGCACAGAATACAAACATGGTATGGTTATACTGAGGGGCTCTTTAACCAACATCAATCCGCCTGGCGGGTTCTCTCCACAATGCTTGGTGTGGCAGGTCCTCAAAAAGGGCAAACACATCAGTTTATCAATGAGTCTAAAACAAGTGAGTTTTTTGATCAAGCACTTGTGTTCATGGATTGCTCTTGTATTGCCTCTTGAATGTTAGGTTGGATCCATGTGTTGACATCTGCACATTTTCACGTTCACACTTTATATCATTTTCTCAACTCTGATTCTTTACATACAACCATAATGAGATGAAATATCTGTGCACAAATGTTTTAAAAATAAATGCTCATGCAGCATTTTTCAGAATTTAGGTGTATTAATAGTTTGCTAGAGTAACAGCCTCAACTCTTCTGAGACAACTTTACTTTAGATGTTGGAACATTGCTATGAGCATTTGACTGCATTAGTGAAATCAGGTACTTATTTTGAATGATTTGTTCTGCATAACACATCACTCATCCCAAAGGCATGGTGGTCCATCACTCCAGACAACACAGTTTCACTGCCCCACAGCTCAATCCTGGGGGGTTTACACCCCACTAGTCAGCGTATGGCACTGGACGTATTGACCTTTGGCTTCTGAACATGTGCAGCTGCTCTAGTCTGTCCCATTCATACATATAGTGTACTTTCATATGCACCCCAGAGACGTGAGGCTTGACTCAGACTTGTATCTCAGAGACACAGACTCGTACCTTAGGAATTTAAGACTCAAGCTTGATTCCAGACTTGACTCAGACTCACACCTCAGAGACTCAAGACTCAACTTGGACTCGCATCACAGAAACTTGACTCGAACAAGCATCCCAGAGACTTGAATCTCAACTTGGACTTGCACCTCAGAAACTTGATTCAGATTTGCACCTCAGAGACTCAAGATTCTATTTGGACTCGCACCTCAGAGACTTGAAACTTACACCCCAGAGAGAGTCTCGACTCTGTTTCATATGCAAAAGACTTGAAACTCAATTTGGACTTGCACCTTAGAGACTCGACTCAGACTCACATTTCAGAAACTTAACTCAGACTTGCACCTCAGAGACTCAAGACCTGACTTGTACTCACAACCAAGAGGCTACAAACTCTGACACACACCTCAGAGACTTGTATTCTTTTTCAGTTACTATACTCTCCTGCATCCAGCTGCTTGATATAAGACATACGTTTTACTTTGTGCACACAAGAAACTTTCTACACATTGTTTGCTCTCTGACAGTTTATAGTTTACATTGTAGAAAAATACATCAACGACAGTGGTGCTAAACACTGTACACCTTAACTTAGTAGAATTCACTAATTTGGATACTTTTGGGCATATAGTGTACTTTATACATATAGTGTACTTATAGTGTATAATGGACATAGACTTGGGCAGTCGGCTGGAGGTTAGGGAACCAGCCCTGGTTGCCGGTTTGATCCCCTTGTTGGGTTAAGTGCAGAGATCCAACTGAGACTTGCACCCCAGAGACTTGTTTCCATCATGCATCTCAGAGACTCAAGACTCAAGTCAAATTCACACCTCAGAGACTCAAGGCTTTTGTCTTTGTATTTTTCCTTTATGTCATTATTATTATTATTTAAAATTTGTTAAATCTGCCATTTGAATCCTATTCTCAATGGACTCTAATTCTAAGCTTGGTAATAGAATGCAGGTATCCCTGCTATTCCCTGATGCTACTAGAAGCGTTGGTTATGCTGTGATTGTCTAAGGTAGTCCAGAAATTTCCTCTTAGACCAGAGAGGCATTTGTGAAAGCAAGCCACGTCTTCTGTGTCATCCTTTTAACCCTGTTTTTTAGGTGAGCACTGTGTTAAAAATACACTAAAATTCTCATGAACTAGTTAGTACAGCATACGGGTACATATATTAATACATTTGTGACAACTTGCATGCACTGAGTGGAGGTTTAGTAGGTTATAGAAATGTAGAGGTGCGGATTCTAAGTTGTAAAAATGTTTTAGTTTTAGTTACTTGTGTTTTAGCTAAGCTTCTAGTTAAACTCTGTGAAGAACGAGTTGAAACGAGTTTGAGAGAGTTCTTTAATTTTATTTTGACGATATGAATGAGTATTAAGATGTGTTTGCGTGTAGGAGACATTCTAAGAGATTTGATAGCGGCAGTTATTAGTTGGCACTTTGAATATGTTTTTCTTTTTTAGTTCAGCGTACCACAGTTATTACTAATGTTAAGTGAGCATTGTCTGTATTTCTGTCTTTGGTACATAATATGTAAGGTTATAGACTACATATGCAAGCTTTAGCCATTCTTTTAGCACATATACGTCCTGTGGTAATTTAAGAATATTATTTCCTTCAAACCTAAAATATGTGAATTGAGGATGCTGTATTCATCTGCTGGACAAAGATGCCTAAATGGGACTGTAGTATTCAGTGGAGTCTCCCTCTGACAGGGACATGTTCACCCTATATTAATAAATGTGAGAAATCAAGCTAAATATATATATATGTTTTGTACTGAACTGTGATGTTTGCTGAGCAAAGAACAAAAGAAAAACAGGCAGAGATATTTTTATTAACAGAATTGTTTAAATAAACTAAGACCAGAGAGGCATTCGTGAAAGCACTCCACGTCTTCTGTCTCATCCTTTCAACCGTTTTACTGGGGCAAAATCTGTCCCATGGGTCCCAAGCCTGGGACATGTAACCCACCTCCTAAACCTGACTCACATTCACGCCCCAGCAACTACAGGCTTGACTGACTCACACATCAGAGACTTGAGACTCAACTCGGACTTGCACCTCTGAGACTTGAGACTGGACTCACATGTCAGACACTCAAGACATGATTCAGTCCCACATCTCAAAAACGTAGACTTGACTCACACCTCAGAGACTTCAGATTCAGTTGCGACTTGCATTCCAGAGACTTAACTCGAGCATGCACTTCAGATACTCAAGACTTGAGTTGAATTCACACCTCCAAGACTCACCGCTAAACAACTTGAGACTTGACTCTGACTCACACCTCAAAGAATCAAGACTTGACCCAGACTCGTGCCTAAGAGACTTGAGACTGACTCACACCATCATACTCTTATTCTTTTTTTTTCTGGTATTCTTTTTTTTTCAGCTACTCCACTCTACCCACTGCATCCAGCTACTTGACATGAGACACACATTTTGCTTCATACACAAGTCATTTGTGCTCCAACAGTTTATAATTTACACTGTTGAAAAAGACATCCACAGCCATTGGTGCTAAAGACTGTGTATAATACTAGTCTTTTATAATGTGCACTATTTATCATCTATATTTGTTGTATTTCTTGTTTTTTTGTGCTATTTTCACCTTATATGCTGTCTTGTGGTCTGTCTGTGTTCTGTAGGATCTGTATTTCATTCCTTATTTAGCACATGGCTGTGAATGCAGTGTATCCTGACTTGACATGATTCATTTTGTGGAGAGCTTTAAGCTTGCGAGGGACAGGTGCAATATAAATAAAGCATTTTTTAATGTTAAGGTTATTATTGTTGTATGCACCTTACACAGTATCGGGATGCAGTTGCAAATGACAACAGGGTAGGACTGCAACAATCACCATGATGGCACCATGCTAAGCACCACGCATAGGTAAGCTGCTCATCTGTCTTTTAAATTAATTAATTAATTAGTGTACTGCACAAGCAGATGGATGTGAAATGATGTGGCACAGTGGCATGACAAGCATATCTTTACTTAGTTGGATATCAAAACTGCCATCTAATTATGGCTAACGTGACTTGTTTGTCATCCTATGCCATTCTCTATTGGTTGGTTTTTAGGTGTGTCATAGCAACAGTCACATTCAAATTTCAATAGGTATTCAAATTAAAAATTTCCATATGTATTAAGGGCTTTCTTTGGTTGCAGTCAAGTGAGCAATTCACATTAAGAAAATCCACTGAATCAGTTGCCTGCTGTGCGTTATCCATTTGTTAGTTTGTTTCTATAATAGAAACGTGCTAAAGGAGAAAGTCCACCAGTTCAAGGTTTGAAAGAAGCATTTCAATTAGCCTGGATCTTGCATTTTGACAGGTAAGGAAATCCAGCAAGAAACAACACTAAAGTATATATTTTTTGTTACATGTGTATTTACATGTATGTTTATGTGCATGTGTGCATGTTAAGAGTCTACAGTAGATATTTAGGTGCAGATTGTGGGGGTTTGGCTATGTTCATTACAAGCGTCATTTTCTGACTTTTCACTCAGATCCGATCTCTTTAACATTATGGTTCACACTCATTCAGGAAATTTCCTCGTCTGTCATTAACGTGAACACAACATTTAACATCTCAAACTTGTTTGTCTTGGGCTATGATTACATTACCAGACTGAAGTGGCACAAATCCGTTTTTTTTTTACCTTATTATGATATAAGTGTGATGTTTTCAGAGCTGTGTAGTTCAACTGGGCTGGAGCAGACTAGACTGAACCGAAGCTTTTGCACCTTTGGTTTGTCTCAACAGCAAACAGAGCTGAGCTCCAGTGATGTTATTTGATGAAAATGTAAACCACTTTTTTTTTTTGGCTTACAAATCTTTGTGAAACCCATTTAACTGTTTGTAGTATGGTGGAATGCTTAGGGGTTTCACATTTACACATTAAAGTGAACATGGCCATTAATGAGGGACACGCCCACTTTGTGGTGGGTGGAATGTGGGTAGGCGGCGTACTGATTTCCGGGGACAGATAAAAGGGGAGCACACCCAGGTGAGTTCACTTCCTGCTTTGTTAATCGCAGGGATCGTGCGGATTGTTTGTTGCTGCTGAAAGAACTCAGTTCGGTAAGTTTGTATATGGTTGTTAACTGTTAGCAGGATGCTGGTGGTGATGGCTTGAAGTCTGCAGAGTGTAATTTCAGACTATTTTTCATTCCTAGTGTATGTGTGTTAGCAGGGGTAGCCAACCAGGTGAGAATCAGAGAAGTGCGCTTAGCAGACTCGGCTAACGTGTTTGGGTATCAACCGTGGCCTAAGTGGTGCTGCTGGTCTACCGTTGTCTGCATATGTATTAGCTTTGGAGCAAGTATGCTGAGCAAGCAATCGTAGTGGTGTCAGTAGTGCCTGTTACCTGGAGTGGGATCGCAGCTGGGGTGCTTGCGGGCCACTGTTTCTTCCCTCCACTGAGTTTGTTTTTATTATTGTGTGCCTTGCAAATGGTAAGTGTTTCTTGTATCTATTTTTATGGATTGTAGTTTTTTGTTTAGGATGTAGTATTGGGATTGAGGTTTTTAGGTATTACCACTGCTATTTATGGAGCTTTGTAATAGCATATCCCAGGTCATTTGTTCATGGTTGCACCCTGGATTGTGTCTACTTTTATTCTTTTCTTTGATTTGTGGTCAAGGGGTGGGCTGCCCCGGTGCTCTGGCTGTGCCATCTTTGGGTGTTTTATTTGTTGTGTAGTATTGCTGTGGGTGATCTTTATTTGGTGAGCGTGGGTTTGTATGGTCATTGGTCGTTGACTGGGGGTACTTTTGGGCGAAGAGCACCGTGGGATTTGGGCACCTCCTTGGCCACACTTATTTGGGGCCTGTGCTATGCTAACTAGTCTTGGTAATTAGCCTGAATCCCATACAGTTATCAATAGTAACTACAGTCTTTAAGACTCTTTGTTCTTAATGTTTTTTTAATAATTGTAAAATAAAATGTACTGCAATGATATATTCTGATTGATACAGGTGTATTATTGGCTGGCTCTAGACACTCTTTTGGTTGAGTGGCCTGTGAGAGGGGTCCCCTTCCCCATAATATAGGGGTGGTGTGGTCGAAGCTCTATTTCGTTTAGGTGTCTGCATAAGTACAAGGTGGGGTGCTTTTATTGTATTGATATTGCACCCAGTACCAGTGGGGGTAGTACGGCCACATATTCAATATAATAAACCATGCTGAGAAATGACTTAACCTCACCTCAGTGAGGGATCAGTCCCTCATTGGCATCTGGCAACAGGAAGTGGCAAACTCCACCATCCGGAAATGGCACATACGCCACCTAGCAAAATGATCAATAACTGGCGATGAGTGGCACTTGCTGCTTACGCTGCTTGGTAGTGGCACAGCCACACAATGCCATGTGTCACTCAAAAACGGCACGTATTAACAGCTCCTGTGAGCAAAGCAGTGACTTTGGACAGCGGCTACTCAACTCTGCTAACTAGCAGCCCATCAAAGCACCACCATTGGCCATCAGAACCTGGGAAAAGGGATGGAGGATTGTCGATTTGAAGACTTTGTACAGGTAATGTATTGCTTTATTGGTTCACAGGTTTATGTTGGGTGGACAATTCGAAGCAAAATGAGTCACTTTAGCCAAAGGCCATGCACCAATAGCAGTAATACTAGCTTGAATATAGGCCCTTTGCATGCTTTTGCATGCCCTCGGCTGACGGTCCACCTTAAGTTAAAAAAATGCACTTTGCATTTTACCTAGTTTGCATAGTTTTGTCAATGTTTTAATTTTTTAAAAATATAATTGTTAAAAACCTCTCCATGGATCACCACCTTATCGTGGTGGAGGGGTTTGCGTGCTTGAATGATCCTAGGAGCTATGTTGTCTGGAGCAAAAGCTCCTGGTAGGGTCTCCCATGGCAAACTGGTCCTAGGTGACAGGTCAGACAAAGTGTGATCCATAATAACCCCTATGAAAAGACAAGAACAGGTTTTGTGTAACCTGCCCTGAACAGGCTTACCGGGTCCCACCCTGGAGCCAGGCCTGGGGGAGGGGCTCGCCAGCGAGCATCTGGTGGCCGGGCATTTACTCATGTTGCCCGGCTGGGCCCAGCCCGAAGGAGTTACATGAGTCCCCCCTCCCATCGACCCACCACCAATGGGAGGGGCAGTAGTAGGGGTTCGGTGCTTTGTGGATCGGGCAGTGTCCGAAGGCGTGGGCCTTGGCGCTCTAATCCTCGGTTGCTGAAACTGGCTTTTGGAACTTGGAACGTTACCTCACTGGTGGGGAAGGAGCCCGAGTTGGTGCGCGAGGTTGAGAGACACCGGCTAGATATAGTCGGGCTCACCTCAACACACAGCTTGGGCTCTGGGTCCAATCTCCTTGAGAGGGGCTGGACTTTATTCTTTTCTGGAGTTGCCCATGGTGAGAGGCGGCGGGCATGTGTGGGCTTTCTCATAGCCCCTCGACTCGGTGCCTGTATGTTGGGGTTTTCTCCGGTGGATGAGAGGGTAGCTTCCCTATGCCTTCGGGTTGGGGAACGGGTCCTGACTGCTGTCTGTGCTTATGCACCGAACAGCAGTTCAGAGTACCCAGCCTTCTTAGAGTCCTTGGAAAGGGTGCTTGAAAGTGCTCCTCCTTGAGACTCTATTGTCCTACTGGGGGACTTTAACGCTCACGTGGGCAATGACAGTGAGACCTGGAGGGGTGTGATTGGGAGGAATGGCCTCTCTGATCTGAACCAGAGTGGTGTTCAGTTTTTGGACTTCTGTGCAAACCACAGTTTGTCCAGCATGAACACCATGTTTGAACACAAGGATGTCCATAAGTGCACATGGCACCAGGACACCCTAGGCCGCAGTTCAATGATCGACTTTGTAGTCGTGTCATCGGACTTGCGGCCATGTGTTTTGGACACTTGGGTAAAGGGAGGAGCTGAGCTGTCAACTGATCACCAGCTGGTGGTGAGTTGGTTCAGGTGGTGGGGGAAGATGCCGGTCAGACCAGGCAAGCCCAAACGTATAGTGAGGGTTTGCTGGGAACGTCTGGCAGAAGAACCTGTCAGATTGATCTTCAACTCACACCTCCTTCAGAACTTTGACCAGATATCGGGGGAGGTGGGGGACATTGACTCAGAATGACCATGTTCTGTTCCTCCATTGTTGAAGCGGCTGACTGTAGCTGTGGCCGTGAGGTAGTTGGTGCCTGTCGGGGCGGTAATCCTCGAACCCAGTGGTGGACACCCCAGGTGAGAGATGCCATCAAGCTGAAGGAGTCCTACTGGGCATGGTTGGCCTGTGGGACACCAGAGGCAGCTGGCAGGTATCGACAGGCCAAGCGCTCTGCGGCTTCAGTCGTCGCCAAGGCAAAAACCTGTGTATGGGAGGAGTTTGGAAAGTGACTAAGTCGGCTCCGAAAAGATTCTGGCAAACCGTCAGGCGACTCAGAAGGGGAAAGCAGTGTGCCACTAGCATTGTATATAGTGGAGATGGTGTGCTGCTGACTTCGACTGAAGACGTCATTGGGCGGTGGAAGGAATAGCTACTTTGAGGACCTTCTCAATCCCTCTGACACGTTCTCCAGTGAGGAGGCAGAGTCTGGGGACATGGGAATAGGCTTGTCCATTACTGAGGCCGAAGTCGCTAAGGTAGTTAAGAAGCTCCTTGGTGGCAAGGCTCCAGGGGTGGATGAGATCCGCCCTGAGTTCCTCAAGGCTCTGGATGTTGTGGGGCTGTCTTGGCTGACACACCTTTTCAACATTGCGTGGACATCGGGGATGGTGCCACTGGATTGGCAGACTGGGGTGGTGGTGCCTCTTTTTAAAAAAGGGCACCGGAGGGTGTGTTCCAACTACAGGGGAATCACACTCCTCAGCCTCCCTGGTAAGGTCTATGCAGGGGTACTGGAGAAGCGAGTCTGGCTTATAGTTGAACTTCGGATCCAGGAGGAGAAGTGCGGGTTCCGTCCTGGTCGTGGAACACTGGACCAACTCTTCACCCTCTCCAAGATTCTGGAGGGTTCATGGGAGTTTGCCCAACCAGTCCACATGTGCTTTGTGGATCTGGAGAAGGCATTCGACTGTGTTCCCCGGGGTATTCTGTGGGAGGTGCTTCGGGAGTACAGGGTACATGGCTCTTTGCTACGAGCCATTCAGGCCCTGTACAAACAAAGCAGGAGTTTGGTTCGCATGGCCGGCAGTAAGTCAGACTCGTTCCCAGTGAGAGTTGGACTCCGTCAGGGCTGCCCTTTGTCACCGATTCTATTCATAATTTTTATGGATAGAATTTCTAGGCGCAGTCAGGGGATGGAGGGTGTCTGGTTTGGTGACCTCAGGGTCACATCGCTGCTGTTTGCAGATGATGTGGTCCTATTGGGGACATCAGGCCACGAATTTCAGCTTTCGCTGGATCGGTTTGCAGCCGAGTGCGAAGCGGCCGGGATGAGAATCAGTACCTCCAAATCCGAGACCATGGTTCTCAGGCGGAAAAGGGTGGAGAGCCCTCTCTGGGTCGGGGATAGGCTCTTGTCTCAAGTGGAGGAGTTCAAGTATCTCAGGGTCTTGTTCACGAGTGATGGTATAAGGGAGCGGGAGATTGACAGGCGGATTGGTGCTGGGTCAGCAGTGATGCGGGCTCTTTACCGGTCTGTTGTGGTAAAGAAAGAGCTAAGCCATAAGGCAAGGCTCTCGATTTACCGGTCGATCTACGTTCCCACCCTCACCTATGGTCATGAGCTTTGGGTAATGACTGAAAGAATAAGATCGCGAATACAAGCGGCCGAAATGAGTTTCCTCCGTAGGGTGTCTGGACTCTCCCTTAGAGATAGGGTGAGAAGTTCGTTCATCCGGGAGGGACTCGGAGTAGAGCCGCTGCTTCTTCACATCGAGAGGAGTCAGCTGAGGTAGTTCGGGCATCTAGTAAGGATGCCTCCTGGAAGCCTCCCTCGGGATGTGTCACAGGCAAGTCCACCTGGGAGGAGACCCCGGGGAAGACCCAGGACACGCTGGCGTGACTATATCGCCCAGCTGGCCTGGGAGCGCCTCGGAATCCCCCTTGGAGAGCTAGTGGAAGTGGCTGGGGAAAGGGAGGTCTGGGCCTCATTGCTTAGGATGCTGCCCCCGCCACCCGAATCCCGGAGAAGCGGAAGATAATGGATGGATAATTGTTAAAAATGAATACTTTGGTGTTTGGTTAGTGCCACACCTGAGCAGCAGGTGCCAATGGTTAGTGCCACTTAGGAGCAGCTGGTGTCCCTGGCATTTGATTAGTGCAACTCTTGAGCCAAACATTTGCAGCTAGCTAGCTACACTATGTTAAATTACACAATACTAAATTACAAGCTAGGTAGCTAAATTAATGGTTTCCTTATTTTTATGGATTTTATGCAAATTAGTTAAATATAAACCATCAAGTACTGAATAGTGGACAAAATTAAATGCCCTTTGTGTATCATGCATATTACTCAAAATATCACTAACAGGAAATGGTATCACAGTATACTGATATAGATGATATCACCCAGCACTATGCTAAATGTTAAAGTACTGAACCCATTTACATCAAAGTCCAAAAGCAGTCTGTCCACTATAATGGAAATCATTTTTGGACTGGCAGTATGACAAAGTGTGAACTGTACTATAGCAGGTGAAATACTGAGTCCTCCCAGTTTGAAGCCCCAACCAAGTCAAATCGACCATATAATCAGCGAGCGACTGAGAGCGCTTTCTCTCTGGTGGAGAAAGTGGACCAGCTAGAGGTGCGCATCCGGGGTTTAAGGGATAGACAGCAAAAGTAAGTGTCAGCAGCTTCGGTGCCTTAGGGAGAGTTAGCACCCCTCGACTCCGGTCGTTGGAGCCCTTACAGCGGGGCGAATGGGTGATGACTCGGCAGTCTAGCCAGAAAGCTAAGGCTAATGCTAACGCTGAGGCCAAAGTTAGCCCACTGGGAACACCATGCTTCTCCGATTCGCGTGTCAAACAGGTTTGCTCAGTGAAACACCCACTTGGAGCCTGTTAAAATTACTCTGGTTATAGGAGACTCGATTGTCCGACATGTGAAATTAGCTACTCCTTTAGGGGTGCCAGCAGTAACATTTAGATGTTTATCGGGAGCCAGAGCGCCAGACTTTAAGGTGGCAACCTTAGACTGTTAGCTGATGAGATATCCGAGGATAGTCGTACATGTAGGGGCCAATGATCTTCATCTGCGGCAGTCTCAGATAACTAAGGGTAAGATTAGAGAGGTGATTAAACAGGCCCAGATGATGTCCAATGCTGTAACTTGCTCTGCCCTCATCCCAATGCGGCAGGCGCGGAAGCCTACAGCAGGCTTTCGGCATTAAAACTGCTGAATGTCCAAGAGGTGTTCTGAAAATCAAGTGGGCTTTTATAGACAATGGTTACGTTTTGAGGGCAAGCCTGGTCTTATAGGTAGGGATGGTGTCCACCCCATATGGGAGCGTGCTGCCTTTCTTTCTTGCAGCATAGCTCAGTCTTTTAGTTAGTCGGCAGTGTAGTGTAAACAGCTGCTGACAGTC